>NC_084743.1:48118731-48313731 GCF_033978785.1 Entelurus aequoreus
GGCAGGGCTCTTTGAAATCTGTTATAATTTTGCATGCATGACTTACACATTTGCTTTTAACTGTTGAACTTGTTTTCACTAATAAAAACTATAATGAAAAATTATGAATGTTGAAATAAAGTAAATATAATAAATATGCTCAAGCGCAGCTGGGATAGGCTCCAGCCCCCCTGCGATAGACAAGCGGTAGGAAATGGATGTCATCTCTGTCATCACAGCTATAGAGTGTATCACTAATATTACGTTATAACTATTCACAATATTACACTGATGTTACACCACTAGTATGTACATACTAGGGATGTAACGATAAACGGTAATAATGATGACCGCGGTAAAACGTCCAATGGTTAGTTAGTATTACCGTTTAAATAAAAATGACCGAAAAACCGTGATAGATAACTGTACTTTGATAAATTCATGACTGACTGGCGCCAGGTTGCTAGCTTAAATGCTAACATGAAACAAAAGCCATTAACATCCTCCGCCATTAAGAAACGACACACCCCAATCTAAACTTATACAAACAAAATGCAGTCCAACCTATTCAAATGTGTACATTAAATCAACAAGCTATACTCTCTTAGAACAGATTGATCGTTCAATACTTTCAGGATTAAGACAGAGGCGTTTTTCTAGGGGGGGGGGGGGGGGGGGGGGGCGTTCAAGGACTGCTGAACAGAGTAGGACGCCACAGTGCCCGCCAAAAATAATAAATAACAGTAATGGATTTTATTTGTCAGGCACTTTTCATTTAAATAAATCAAAGTTCACCAGTACAAACATTTATTTAAACCAATAAAAGCTTAGCCATTAAAACGGATAAAATACTAAGACTGAAAGTATCAGTGAAGCATAAGAAACACAAAACATGCAAAATAGTTTTCTAATAATGCATCAATTTATTTAAGTTATTTAAAAAAAATTACTTGATAATAATGATAACCGTGATATGAAATTGTTCATTTTGTGACATCCCCAGTACAGTACATGCAAAGATTTATAACCTTACCTGTGAAAGGCCAGGGGAGGGGGCAGGGTGAGGGTGAGAGGGGGGTCCTGTTCCAGGCTGTGGTGCTTTATTCATTTCATGGAGTTCTGCATAGGAGGGGGACGCCCACAGCTGTGCAAGCCTTCAGAAGAGAACATCCAAGTAAAATATGCTGCAAAGTGAAGTTTATTGAGAGGTGCACTACATAAATGGGTAAATGGTAAATGGGTTGTACTTGTATAGCGCTTTTCTACCTTTTTTTAAGGAACTCAAAACGCTTTGACACTATTTCCACATTCACCCATTCACACACACACACTGATGGCGGGAGCTGCCATGCACAGCGCTAACCAGGCCCATCAGGAGCAAGGGTGAAGTGTCTTGCTCAAGGACACAACGGACGTGACTAGGATGGTAGAAGGTGGGGATTGAACCAGTAACCCTCAGATTGCTGGCACGGCCACTCTCCCAACTTCGCCACGCCGTCCCTAGTATTGTGTTGTGGTGTAACTCGCTCATTTGTTAAACAATTGTCATAAAAAAATGAATGAAAATAAATAAATAAAAGTAAAAACTGTTGACTCTTCCTGCTTGGGTGTCTAATGGCTAACTAATATTGCAACCTTTTTAATGTTGGCAAGCTGTAAACCTATAGGGGAAAGACTAAACAGGATACACATCACAGTGAGCATATAGGATACCCTAACTCCAATAAGATATGGACAAAGTGTATTCTTAAGGGAAAGTAACACTAAACACCAGTAATGTGCCCTTATATGAAGGAGAGAATGCGCACATTCAGTGGAAGGCTCGGACTCCCAAAATGCAACACGGAACAACACAGGAGGTCCATACCGACAGCCATCAGACTGTATAATGCATATGTTCCTTCTTGACTGCACTTAAATGTAGAATATATGTAGATTATATTTATATTACTTATATATTATATAATATATATATAATATATTATATATATTATATTATTTATTATTATTATTGTCTATTGTGAGCGAACTGTGGTGCTGAATTCCCCCAGGGATCAATAAAGTACTTTCTATTCTATTCTATATACATTAATGCAGTGATTCCTATCCCAACTAGTGTTAAAGGGGCTATTGGCAACATTTACACAGATGCCTAGAGGGCGTCACATTTCCAAAGTATTTTACACAGTATATCTCGCCCTCTCACAACTTTACCTACGTAATTATGTAATTACGTACGTACGTAACACATGCACGCGCATTAGCTTTAGGTGTTGATAGCTAATAGCAAGTTGGATAGCTAGCGTTAGATGTCAGTGAATGTATATTTTATCATAACTACAACATGACTGCAAATTGTTTCTTGCTTCTTTTGGACTGCTTTCGTATATGTGCACGCGCTCCCTGCGCATACCTGTTGATGAGAGCAGGTAAGTGACAGCCGTAAACAACAATCGTTTTATTCGGGCCGGTAAAAATTGTTATTATTACATAAACTTTGTAATTGTGAAAAATATAGACAATTGTCAAACTAATCATTACAAACTCTGTGTGTGTTATATTTTTTGCTTTGAAAAATGTTACTATGAGGAAGTTGCAAGCAGCAGCTTTAATGACAGATCATCAAGTGTGCTTTGGCCAATTATCAAATTTCATCTAATTAGTCCAAAAATAGTTTAGTTTTTTTACTAAATTGGCCCTAGTGTATGAATGTGAGTGTGAATGTGGTCTATCTGTGTTGGCGACTTGTCCAGGGTGTACACCGCCTTCCGCCCGAATGCAGCTGATAGGCTCCAGCACCCCCCGCGACCCCAAAAGGGACAAGCAGTAGAAAATGGATGGATGGATAGTACAGAAATGTAACAGTCTAAGCCAGCGACATCTGGTCACATGAAGAACAATTAAATGTTTTTCCACTAGATGGCAGATTATAAATACATTTATATGTTTTATCTTTCTGTGTGGAGTTTGCATGTTCTCCCTGTGACTGTGTGGGTTCCCTCCGGGTACTCCGGCTTCCTCCCACCTCCAAAGACATGCACCTGGGGATAGGTTGATTGGCAACACTAAATTGGCCCTAGTGTGTAAATTGGCCCTAGTGTGTGAATGTGAGTGTGAATGTTGTCTGTCTATCTGTGTTGGCCCTGCGATGAGGTGGCGACTTGTCCAGGGTGTACACCGCCTTCCGCCCGAATGCAGCTGAGATAGGCTACGGCACCCCCCGCGACCCCGAACGGGACAAGCGGTAACAAATGGATGGATGGATGATTGGTGGTGTGCAGTAACATTTCCATCCATTTTTCTGCCGCTTGTCCCTTTCGGGGTGCGGGTACATTTTTCCAATGCAAAATATGTGGTTGTGAAACACTGCATTAATACTATATCAGCAGCAGTAGGTTTTATTTTAGCCTACCAAATGACAACTAACGGGCTAACAATTGTCGGTGATAACCAGTGATAAACGTAAATGTTTGTGTGATTCTTTGTCATAATAACCGTTGCTTGGATTAGATTATTTTATTTCAAAGGGTACAATGCAATTTCATAAAACACATGACTACTGTATTTCCTTGAATTGGCGCAGGGAATATAGTATTCGCACGTCTAGAATTACTGCCGGGTCAAACTCGTTTCTCAAAATAATTAACGCATGCTTGGCCTTATCGCCGGTTTATTATTGAAGCCGGATCAAATTCGTTTCGCAAAATATTAATTTTATTATCACATGTCTATAATTTTTGCCGGGTCAAACTCGTTTCGCAAAATATTTAGCATATGGCTAGAACTTCCACCGGGTCAAAATCGTTACGTCACGAGTGACGCATCTGTCCTCATTTTCAAAATGGAGGAAGCTGCTTTCAGTAGTTTACAATCGCACAAAGGAAAAAAGATAAAGAGCTATTCAGTAGGATTTAAGGTCCAAGCTATTGAATACCGGTACAGTATGCTAAAGAGAACAGTAAGCAGCTATGTTTTATTAATATACCGTAGCTGCGTGTGTGAAATACTGTATAAGTCATTAAATGACTCCCGCCTCCTGGTGGTAGAGGGCGCTGCCGCGCTAGTGATCCTTCTTGCGACTTCCGGTACTGCAGAAGAAGTGAACACACGCAGCAAGAGATTTTTTTTTTCTTCCTTCTAACATAAAACAGTTTTCTAAACTGGACTTTCAATCAAAGCAGGAGGTAATAATTAAAGGAAGATCTCCATCGAGACAGAGAGACTTTTAAAACGGAAAAAAGAAAATAATGAAGACTTCTATAAACAAGTTATCGATGCTTTTGGCCAGAAGGAGCTGCAAATGGACTCCATTTATAAGTACAGGTAAGACCATAATAACGTTTTTTTTAATTACATGTGCTTTTCATGATGGTATGCTTACATCACACTCAAAGCGCACGCCTAAATTTTATGGATTCATTTTGGTAAACGCCGGAGTGAGAAGAGGTTTTAAAATAATTACCGCATGCACGGCCATCCCGCCGGTTTCCGGTAAACGCAGGAGTGACAGGAGGTTTCAAATTAATTAACGCCCCTGCGGCTATTCAAGGAAATACGGTAATATCAAATAATATCAAATTGATATTATTCATTTTTGTTTGACTGCTTTTGGATTGTTTTTTGTCAAGTTTGTGTGCCCTCTCAATAGCTCTGTGTATTGATATTCTGAATGTTGCTGGGCCGGGTTTGGTTTTGGAATTGCATTATTTTTGATTGATTGATTGAGAAGTTTATTGACATCTTAAAAGAATTTAGTCCATGTAATGCTTTAAAAAGGCAAATGGATGGCACAAAAAGCCAAAAGGCTTGTTTCCATTGTGGTCCATTATTATGTATTGTTGTGTTGAATTGATTAATTTTTTTTTTTTAAATAAAATAAAATAAAACATGACTAAAAAAGCCAGAATTAGCCAGAAGGCTAGTTTTTATCTATAGTCCCCTGGCCATGATGTAAAAAAAAGGCAGTAATATTACAAGAAAAAGAAAAAAAGCACACATTACATATACAATATGTTAAACAATACTGTTAATGATTGTAAATACTGGCGTCCCTGGCAGTCTGGTGAACTTCTGTTTTGTTCCAGGAAATTGCAGCATTTCTCTAATGCAGTTATTTTTTGGGGAGATCGTCTTGTTTCTGACCCGCGCGGCACATTTCTTTTGCATTTGTTTATAATCTTGCAGCATTTAAAAAAAAAAGGTACGCTCACAAAAATCATACGACAAAAGGAATATGCAATTCATTCATACCGCAACTCGCAGCAAGCCCAGCCCCGACTTGACTCACCATCCCTTCTTTTTTAACGGCGTGATCGTTCCAGGGGCGTGACTGTCTTTTTCACACACTGGCGCAACCAGCAAAAACCGAATCCTTCACGATGGCGGTTAATATTAATGTATATTTTGTGCTATCCGGCTACGGTGTGCGTCATATATGGCCTGGAAGGCAAGCGGCCAACTCTGCCGCAAAGACGCGCGTTAACCACGTGGTTTGCCATGCTTCTGGGCCTCTTGCTAGCCACACCTCAAACTATTGGGAGTCTCATCCTTTTCTAACCCAATCCCCAACAAGCACGATTATAGCAGATATATTTGATCGTTAATACCTGCTATAGAACTGTAATGTTAATTCGGCTAGGTAACTTATTTAGCACGTAAAACAGCCATCTCTGCTTGACAGCTGGGAGTATTGACAAAAATAATGTACAAATATTAATATTGCTTAGATTTTCGTAAAGAAGCCAATAGCTTATTCTGGAATTTTATATTTATAACATAGCCTGCTTTAACTACTCAGCAAGGTGAAGAAATGACTGTCACCATATAATAATGCACAGTACTGACAGAACACAATTTACAACCTCGTTTTTCCTGCCTTTTAAGCACATGCACTGCATTCCGATTACATTCAATGACACAGCATACGCGATTTGACAAACATGTTAGCAATCTCAACAAAGTCGTATTTTGACCAGTATTACATCTAATCAACGGTCGAGATTTTATCATTATACTACAAAACTATAGCCGCAATGGCTTAAAACGATCGCGCAACTGACATTGTTAGCACGTTAACCAGCAAAAACCGGGAGACAAGATTAATTGACTTGCACTGGTGACGTGTTAACAACTGTTACGTGAATTTAAATGGGACTTGTATTGGCTTTCTATACAAGTTTGAGTAAACAGGCTACGAAGGCTACACCGAAGAGGGAACACCCACGTCGCTTTAGCACGGGGATTAGCTTAGCTGGCTAGCTATGTAGTTAGCTCGCTAGGCTAATCCCCGAAAACACAGCAGGAGCACCGGTCCCGATAAAATCATTTTTAAACCTCTTTACATCCTGGGGATATTTACAACATGTATACTAAACGCTCAAGGAAGACCTCGTTGTGAGTCTGCGGTAAAGTCACAAGACGTATGTCGACTAAATAAACACATAAATCAGAAATAATGCCGAGGAGCGTCTAGTTACCTTACTCTCCTTGAGTCCGCAGAGCCGGACGGACAAGACCTTCCCGGAAGCCGGTACAGAGGTGCTACCGGCCAAATCCGGTCACGTGGAACTATATCGCAGAAAGGTACTTTACTGGTTGTACTTTTATTATATAGTTTTAAAATGTTATTTTCAGTAATAACGCATTATATATATATATATATATATATATATATATATATATATATATATATATATATATATATATATATATATATATATATATATATATATATATATATATATATATATATATATATATATATATATATATATATATATATATATATATGTATACATACATTGTATGTATGTATGTATATATATATATATATATATATATATATATATATATATATATATATATATATATATATTTATTTTTATTTTTATTTTTTATTTTTTTTTTCTAGTGACTCAAAGCGTTAAGTTATCTACTTCTATGTCTGATTGATTGATTGATTGATTGAGACTTTTATTAGTAGATTGCACAGTACAGTGTCAATATCTGGTATCAATCACCAGCATAGTGGGTTTTAAGAATAGACTAAGAGGAGATCTCCCCTTAGTCTATTCTTAAAACCCACTATGCTGGTATTGCGGAAAGAGATTTTTCTAGATTGTACCTAATGTCATGACTGTTTTTATTGACTATTGACTATCTTATTGATTATGGGACAAGCAGTAGAAAATGGATGGATGGTACTTTTTCGTCACTTATTGTTTTTCTTTGGTACACCAATGTGTATATTTTAGGCCTTTGGTTCTTTGTTTTATTTTTGCAAAAATATATATATATATTTTTATATTGCTCTTTTTATCTTTGGTATGAACATTATTATGTAAACTCGAAGTTATTTTTACTTTTTTTGGTTCTTTGTTGTTGCTATTTTTGTATTACAACATTTTATAATTTGATCATGTTGTACTGCATTTTAATCTTTTGTTTTATGATTGTGTGATGTTTTTTGTCTGGACCCCAGGAAGAATAGTCTCCACTGCGGTGTAGACTAATGGGGATCCTTAATAAACTAAACTAAACAGTACATATTCCGTACAATTGACCACTAAATGGTAACACCCGAATACGTTTTTCAACTTGTTTATGTCGGGGTCCACGTTAATCAATTCATGGTATAAATATATACTATCAGTGGGAATTTAATAAATTAATAATACATTAATAATTAATTAATTGATTAATTAATATCTTACTATATACTTTTCTTTCTTTCTTTAGTTTATTTCGAACATGAACACAGTTACAGTATAATTATACATCACACAATTTCATATCATTTCATTTTACATCATGTCCGAAAAGGAGTAGGAAGAAGCAAAGCTTATTTAATCCTACCCCTTTCCCACTTCAGAGCGTTTACAAATATTTAGAATAATTTACTGTCCTTTTTATATAATAAAATAACATCTGTGAATTAGTATACACAACAGTTTTGTAATATGTAATTAATTAATTCAGTCATTATTAACATACTGAGATGAAGAATATCTTATTTTCAATAAGGTTGAAAGTATTTATCATAATTCTTCTTCTTTGTAATTTTTAAGCACTATTATTTTGAACAACCTCTTGAACTGGATCATATCAGTACAATGTTTAACTTCTTTACTTAATCCATTCCGTAATTTAATTCCACATACTGATATGCTAAAGGTTCTAAGTGTTGTACGTGCATATACATATTTTAAATTATTTTTTCCTTTAAGGTTATATTTCTCCTCTTTAGTTGAGAAGAATTGTTGTACATTCTTTGGTAGCAGGTTATAGTTTGCTTTGTACATCATTTTAGCTGTTTGCAATTTTACCAAATCACCGAACTTGAATATTTTTTACTCAATAAATAAAGTGTTTGTATGTTCACTATATCCAACATTATGTATTATTCTAACTGATCTTTTTTGTAACACGGTTAGCAAATGTAGCGCACATTTGTAGTTATTTCCCCATATTTCTACACAATAACTCAGATATGGTAACACTAGCGAGCAGTAGAGAATATGAAGTGATTTTTGGCCCAGGACATATTTTACTATTGCCATGAATTGATTTACGTGGACAAGTTAAACAAGTTGAAAAACTTATTTGGGTGTTACAATTTAGTGGTCAATTGTACGGAATATCTACTGAACTGTGCAATCTACTAATTAAAGTTTCAATCAATCAACCAATCAGCATAATACAGTCATCACACAAGTTAATCATCATCAGAGTACATACATTCAATTATTTACAATCCGGGGGGTTGGGGTGGGGGGCTTAGGTTTGGTTGATATCAGCACTCCAGTCATCAACAATAATAACACCTGAGAAATGGACATTGAAACAGTGTAGGTCTGACTTCGTAGGGTATGTACAGTGAGCAGTGAACATATGAGCTCAGAAAGCATAAGAACAAGTATATACATTTGATTATTTACATTTGATTAATTACAATCCGGGGAGGTGGGATGTGGTGGGGAAGGGTTTTAGTCTAGGATTGTAATTGCCTGGAGGTGTTCTTTTAGTGCGGTTTTGAAGGAGGGTAGAGATGCACTTTCTTTTACACCTGTTGGGAGTGCATTCCATATTGATGCGGCATAGAAGAATAATATCTTGTTCTTTTTATGCAAGTAATATTGTTTGAAACTAATTGTCATATTTGCACCACTCATGTTTACATGTCATGTATTATATTGGCATCACTTTGTATCATATTTACATGTCATGTAACACATTTGCGCCACTCCAAATCATATTAACATGGCATTTATCATACCGGTATTTGTGCCACTCCATATCCTATTTACATGGCATTTACCATATTTGTGCCACTCCATATTAAGTGAATTGTGAAGTGAATTATATTTATATAGCGCTTTTCTCTAGTGACTCAAAGCGCTTTACATAGTGAAACCCAATATCTAAGCAACATTTAAACCAGCGTGGGTGGCACTGGGAGCAGGTGGGTAAAGTGTCTTGCCGAAGGACACAACGGCAGTTACTAGGATGGCGGAAGCGGGTATCGAACCTGGAACCCTCAAGTTGCTGGCACGGCCACTCTACCAACCGAGCTATTAAAGTAAAGTTAAAGTACCAATGATTGTCACACACACACTAGGTGTGGTGAAATTTGTCCTCTGCATTTGACCCATCCCCTTGTTCACCCCCTGGGAGGTAAGGGGAGCAGTGAGCAGCAGCGGTGGCCGTGCCCGGGAATCATTTTTGGTGATTTAACCCCCAATTCCAACCCTTGTTGCTGAGTGCCAAGCAGGGAGGCAATGGGTCCCATTTGTAGTCTTTGGTATGACTCAGCTGGGGTTTGAACTCACAACCTACCGATCTCAAGGCGGACACTCTAACCACAAAGCCACTGAGCAGGCTAAATATACCGCCCCAATCATATCATCTTTACAAGGCATTTATCATTTTTGTGCCACTCCATATCATAGTTACATGGCATGTATCATATTTGTGCCACACCATATCATGTTTACATGGCATGTATCATCTTGTGGCACTCCATATCACGTTTACATGTCATGGTGCCTTTATTTTTATTAATTGTGCCACACCATATGTTTGCCTTCCATGTACAGCAGTGGTTCTTAACCTTGTTGGAGGTACCGAAACCCACCAGTTTCATATGCGCATTCACCAAACCCTTATTTAGTGAAAAATAAAAAATTTTTTTTTTTTCAAATTCAAGACAAAGTTATATGTTTTAACACTTTAGTATGGGGAACATATTTTAAGTAACAAAGACTTAATTTAGAGTTATTTGGACACTAGGGGAACATATTCTAAGTAATAAAGACTTAATTTAGAGTTATTTGGTTAGGGTTAGGGTCAGGGTTAGAGGGTTAGGGTTATAATAAGGCCATGCCGAACAAGGCATTAATAAGTACTTAATAATGACTAGTTGAGAGCCAATATGTTACTAATTTGCATGTTAATAAGCAACTAATTAATGGTGAATATGTTCTCCATACTAAAGTGTTACCATGTTTTTTTTTACTGGTGCATAAAATGAACCGTGCATGAACATCACCTTGTTCAAACAACAAAACCAACACAGTGCATAAACTCACAACAAACTACACACCTGCAAATCAGTCAGCTGTTGCCGTATCCGTAATACACCGATAGGGAAAAGTTTGTATTTACACGATGAGTCGGGTGTGTTTTGACTTCCGCCGAACCCCTGAGCCCGACTCACCGAACCCCTAGGGTTCGATCGAACCCAGGTTAAGAACCACTGATGTACAGCATCATGCATATTTGCACCACCCCATATTCATGTTTACATGTCATGTATCATATCTGCACTGATCCATATAACGTTTACATGTCATGTAGCCCCTCTCATATTTGTGCCACTCGATGTTTGCATGTCACATACAGTATCCACACGCATATTACATGTCATGTATTGTCATTTGTGCACAACTCATATACCGTAATTTCCGGACTATAAGCCGCTACTTTTTCCCCTCGTTCTGGTCCCTGCGGCTTATACAACGGTGCGGCTTATATACGGGCTGTTCTTCTCCGACACAGACGAAGAGGATTTCGGTGGTTTTAGTACGCAGGAGGAAGACTATGACCCAATGATTAAAGACTGACTTTTTATATACCGGTAGGCTGGTTATTTTGATAACGTACATGCGAGCACTTTGTATTACTTTGCACCGTTGTATTATTTGTACTCTGCACGAATGCTGTTCGCCATGTCAAAGATGTGAAAGTTTGATTGAATGATTGAAAGATTTATAGTTAATAAATGGGACGCTTTGCGTTCCCAAACAGTCATCTCTGTCCCGACAATCCCCTCCGTGGTAGCAGGAACCCCTATATACTACGGTAATTACACATCAAAACCCTGTGGCTTATAGTCGGGTGCGGCTTATATATGGAGCAATCTGTATTTTCCCCTAAATTTAGCTGGTGCGGCTTATAGTCAGGTGCGGCTTATAGTCCGGAAATTACAGTACAATGTTTACATTTCATGCGCCATCATATTTGCGCCATTCCAAAAATGTTGCTTTCACACATCATCTCCATTTTCACCACTCTATATCGTGTTTTACTGCTTATAGTTGCACATACTGTGTAGTGTATATATTTGGCATCTCAACTCAGCCCTCAGTGTGTGGGTTTCCATTCAGTTGAAAAATAACACGCATTGTTTGTATGTGTGAATGTGAACTATTGTAAAAGCAGTAGTCGAAAATGAATGAAAAATGATAAGCATCAAGTACAATGTTCATTTTACAATGTGGATCCAGGTTTATTTTAGATAAATCGTTTTAATAGTACTGTAAAAAAAGACCACCTGCTTTTTTATTTTTAATGACCTCATTACAAATTATAACCATGGTTTGGGGGTAACATCTGTAGCACTTACAAGACAAGCTGTTCCACTGAGGAATGGATGTTACATATGAACTACGGCCAACTGCTGGTCGAGGGCAAGTGTGGATCAAAATCGAAGCTCAAGAAAAATGTATGTTGACTGAAGGTACCAGTGAACATATTCTATTTCACAGAAGTCCAACTAGCCAGACCCCAAGGCATCCATTTTCATGGGCAGTTGGAGTTGGCCTGAGGCCTCCCACCATTTTTCTTTCCAACAACCGAACACAACAATAAGATATAAAGATAGCAAAGAGCCACCGAGCGCCACCCTTGAATATCTAAGGAGAACAGCAGGATTTTAAGGCAGTCTATGTTTCGTAGTTAGGGTTCTTGCGAAGGATCACAAAGCCCTCCAGGATGGGGGTGACGGGTAAATACTCCTCTGTAGCCAACTCAGCTCTCTCTCCGTGGGCCAGCAACACTGGTGTGGTGTGAGTCTGGAAACCTGTGATGGCCTTTGGTTTGCCTGCTTGGCCCACAACATCAACTGCCTGTGGAGATATCATGCAAACAGTCAGTGTTCCTCTTCTTCAACCAATTTCCCTTTAAGAGTAGGGTTGCTCAATAATCATTTGACCGATGACGTCATACGATAAATAAAATAAAAAAATATTTCTCAGATAACCGATAAAAAATCAATGTACAATGTACTTTGTTGAGATTTATCAATTTTCTTCTTTCTCCAATCCTTTTATTTACTTTACTTCCTTCATTAAAAACGACTAGCAACAAATCCAGCATCTTTTTCTGTTATTATAGACTGTACTCGTGTTTGGAGACTCTTCGCCCAACGTCCGCCACAAACAGCGAAAACAGCAGGGAACCTGACGTCACACTTGGTGCTCCAGCCTTTTCTCCTCAAAAGCTGCCACTCTCTTTTTATTATCGCAGATTTTGTAGATCGCTGTCTGCGGGTATATCTCAGATATATTAGCAGGGTCTCCCCCAGAATTACACAACATGCCAACCTCACTGGTTTTGTACATATACACACATATACATATACATGTACACACACATATATACAAAACCCAAAATCAGTGAAGTTGACACGTTGTGTAAATCGTAAATAAAAACAGAATACAATGATTTGCAAATCCTTTTCAACCTATATTAAACTGAATAGACTGCAAAGACAAGATACTTAACGTTCGAACTGGAAAAAGGTTGTTTTTCGCAAATAGCTCATTTGCAATTTGATGCCTGCAACTTGTTTCAAAAACGCTGGCACAAGTGGCAAAAAAGACTGGGAAAGTTGAGGAATGCTCATCAAATACTTATTTGGAACATCCCACAGGTGAACAGGCTAATTGGGAACAGGTGGGTGCCATGATAGGGTATAAAAGCAGCTTACATTAAGTGCTCAGTCATTCACAAACAAGGATGGGGGGAGGGTCACCACTTTGTGAACAAATGCCTGAGCAAATTGTTGAACAGTTTAAAAAAAACCTTTCTCAACCAGCTATTGCAAGGAATTTAGGGATTTCACCATCTACGGTCCGTAATATCATCAAAGGGTTCAGAGAATCTGGAGAAATCACTGCACGTAAGCAGCTAAGCCTGTGACCTTCGATCCCTCAGGCTGTACTGCATCAACAAGCGACATCAGTGTGTAAAGGATATCACCACATGGGCTCAGGAACACTTCAGAAACCCACTGTCAGAAACTACAGTTGGTCGCTACATCTGTAAGTGCAAGTTAAAACTCTACTATGCAAAGCCAAAGCCATTTATCAACAACACCCAGAAACGCCGCCGGCTTCGCTGGGCCAAAGCTCATCTAAGATGGACTGATGCAAAGTGGAAAAGTGTTCTGTGGTCTGACGAGTCCAAATTTTAAATTGTTTTTGGAAACTGTGGACGTCATGTCCTACGGAACAAAGAGGAAAATAACTTTCCGGATTGCTAAAGGCGCAAAGTTCATGGGTAACTCACACATCTGTGAAGGCACCCTTAATGCTGAAAAGGTAAATACAGGTTTTGGAGCAACATGTTGCCATCCAAGCAACGTTATCATGGACGCCCCTGCTTATTTCCGCAAGACAATGCCAAGTCTCGTGTTACAACAGCATGGCTTCATAGTAAAATAGTACGGGTAATAGACTGGCCAGCCTGTAGTCCAGACCTGTCTCTCATTGAAAACGTGTGGCGCAATATGAAGCTTAAAATACCATAACTGAGACCCCGGACTGTTTAACAACTTAAGCTGTACATCAAGCAAGAATGGGAATAAATTCCACCTGAAAAGCTTCAAAAATTGGTCTCCTCAGTTCCCAAACATTTACTGAGTGCTGTTAAAAGGAAAGGCCATAAAACCCAGTGGTAAAAATGCCCCTGTGCCAACTTTTTTGCAATGTTTTGCTGCCATTAAATTCTAAGTTTGAACATAATATATTGTCTTTGCAGTCTATGCAATTGAATATAAGTTGAAAAGGATTTGCAAATCATTGTATTCTGTTTTTATTTACGATTCACACAACGTGCCAACTTTACTGGTTTTGCGTGCACGCACACGCACACGCACACACACACACTCACACTCACACTCACACTCACACTCACACTCACACTCACACTCACACTCACACTCACAGTTGATGTTTGTTTATGATTGATGTTTATTGTTCCCATGACTTTGAGCATACCGTCCATGCCTGAAAGGGGTCCAGCGGACAATGACAAAGTATTGTGTGTCTGGGAGTGAAGCACGAAGACTGACGTGATAAATATGTGACGAAATATGTGCTGGAATTGGGCTGGTTGTCAGCATAAAATTGGCAATAACAATTTTAAAAAGTGCGTCGGACTTTGTGTGACTTTTTCTGAAGGCTACAATACATTATATTACTTTAATTAGTTTTTACGTTAAAAAAAACCCCACAATTTAAGGGTTGCAGCATTTATTTTGCTGTGGCGCACTGCCACGATCAGTTTCATAGAGGGAAAACCCTGATTAATAGGCCTGCATTGCTGGCATATTTTGTTCTAAGTAAATAATAATTTTCGGACCAATTTAGTAAAGTTGGATTATTAACAGCACAGTGGTTGAGAATCACAGCTCTCGGCTAAAATAATTATTTAACAATGGCAATTTCTACAGCTGTTCTTAACATTAGTCATACAATATTTACCTGTCCAACTCTGACAGAAACGGGCAATGGTCGAAGTTCCTCGTCGAAGGTGACGAGCATACGAGGCTGCATGGCTGCTACCAGGCCGTAAAGAATGTAGTGGGACTTCCCCAGTATTACTGTAATTGACACAGGAGAGACACAGACAAAACTTAAATGCAAACAAAGTCATACATGTAGAAAGCAAAGACAGCAAGAACTGACTGTTTTTGACATCGAGGAAAGAGACGAGCACAGTGAGCAGCCCCGCCACGGCCACCTGACTCATCAGCTGCCTATCACTGTGGTAGGGACAGAGTGTTAGTGTGCCTTTTCCCAGGTGAGTCAGACCCTGTAGGGACAGCACAAAGTCAACACTTGGTCCCCTTGAACATGAGATTCTTCCAGTCAGTGTCACACACCTGAGCCAGTCTGACCATAAAGAGATTGTTGGGGTCTTTGGCGTGGTACTGTGCCAGCTGCCGCAACATTGCAGCTAGGCGGGCATTATTTGTTCCTGGGAGGGAAAAAAATCATGTCAAATTTGTATTACTGAACACCAATATATATTCACACTGGAGATTAAACCGATTTATATAAAATAGACAATATATTTAACAGTAAATTATAAAATTTTTTTAGATGCATCGCAATTCGGACATGGAAGATTATAAAATCGATAATAATCGATTTATTTATTGTAAATTCAATTTAATTTATTTAACCAGGTAAAGACTCATTGAGATTAAAATCTCTTTTTCAAGAGTGACCTGACAAAGAGGGCGGCACAAACAAAGTTACAATAATAATTACAACAAGACAATACAACAGAACGACAGCAGTAATACCACAACAGGTCAACAATTATTTAAAACGGACGTAAATAAAGTAATACACAGTTCTAAAATTTGGTTGACTGCAGCGAGCCAACTCACCGAGATATCCAATGAGCTCCTTTATTATGGGGCACTTATGTTGCAGTTTTGCACGTTTCCATTAATTTATTAAATGGGATGGGAATTATTTAACTGTTTATTACAAAATAACTGTTTTTAAAATTTGCAAGTGATAAACGCTTATTTAGTGAAATTAAAAGAAATTTAATACTGCATCAATATACATAAATTAAAGATGCATCAATAACCGTTTTTAATCAAATCATAATCGAATCGTGAGGTGCCCAAAGAATCCCACCTCTAGTACAAGATGTGGATGGTTGGCCTTTTAGAGCAGGGGTCGTCAACTGGCTAGACATAAAAGCTAGACATACGTAACAAGTGTCCTTAATTGACCACAATTACAGTCTTAGTAACAGCCAATACTCAAGGCTGAAATATGAGCGTCATATAAAATTTGAAAAAATTATATCGGACACCCCAGCACAGACGGCATTCGTGAGATCAGAGGAAATTAAGTCTTATAGAGCAAGCAGTGACAATATTTGTAGAAAAATAACCATCATTACATACTTTTTATTGTTAATTTAAAGCTATTTGGAGTCATGTTGGATTTCCGCCATTGATCATAATGATAATTTGATGAACTGATCTGTTTAACATATAAGTTGGCTTTTATCTGTTTTAATTAAAAAGGGAGTTGAATAGTTCTGGTAC
Source organism: Entelurus aequoreus (assembly GCF_033978785.1). NCBI lineage: Eukaryota > Metazoa > Chordata > Actinopteri > Syngnathiformes > Syngnathidae > Entelurus > Entelurus aequoreus. Next base: position 48,135,347 of record NC_084743.1, read on the forward strand.
AGTAAGTACGCACTTGGCAAGAAACGTAATATACAGATAAATGTGTATGACTGTGTAAGACCCACACTTTTGACCTTATTTTACAGGAAGATAGTCAGCGAACTTTGAGGAGGGACATGGATCTATCATTCAGAAATACATTTGTGAAAAACTAAAAAGAAACTTAAGCATGATTATAAAAAGGTGAAGACTCAGCAGGTCCCACCGCTGTACCAAGAAGGGGTATGACCTTCTCAAAGAATATGTGCCACAGTCAGAATGAAGGTAAACACATAAAATATTCTCTATTAAGTTTGTTATATACTGTAACATTATTAATGTAAAGAGGCCAAAACATGTATTGTGCAACATTAAGACTGGAACTTTGTCTTTTTTTTTCGAACTAGTTGAACCAAGACAGAGTTTAATTACCGTAAAACTTTGAGGGGCAGTGGAAATACAAAAACACACAGGAATCCTTAAAGTTTCTATAAAAGTTGTTGGAAAGGTGGGTAATTATTAAAAATAAACTATAAACACTAATGGCTAAAAATTAACATTAAAAACTAATTAATTTAAATAATTGTATAAATGAACATGGAGCTTAAAATCAAACTGAGGCCTGTGTTGTGCACGCACATTTACTGTGGTAGCTCTACTCTAAAATCATGTGTATTCAATAGTGGGATACCACAGATAGACTGTTGAATAGGGATGATGTTCGTTAAGAAATTATCGATGTCGATGCCATTCTCGAATCCTCTTATTGAACCGATTCCTTATCTAATCTCTTATCGAATCCAGATAGGTTGTTGTGTGTGCACTGAGTTCCAAAAGCCGTAGATGTTATGTGACTGGGCCGGCACGCTGTTTATATGGAGGAAAAGTGGACGTGACTGAGGACAGCATGGTGACATTAAAGGGTGAAGGTTTCAGGTGAGAGAGGACGCTAAAGCCACGCCCCCAGTGAGCATATAGTGCTGCTATGTGCGTTGTAAATTTAAAAAATGCCGACAAACACATCACCAACATGGACGAGTTGCCGCTCACTTTCGACATCCTGGAGAAGCAGACTGTGGAGAAGAAGGGGACCAGCACGGTAGAGAATCGATACGCACAACGGGGCAAGAGAAGTTGGCTTTTACTGTTGTGCTAGCTTGCTATGCTAATGAACAACGAGACTGACTTTGAAAATGACGAGCGGGAATCTGGCGTGTTTGATGGAGAACTTGCCCAACTGTTTCAGACACAGAAGATGAGGATTTTGATGGATTTGTGGATGAGGATTGATCAAACAATAATGTGAGTACATTGATAAATACTTCAATAAAGTACAACCAAACTCAGCTTTGCTCCTGCTGCCTTTTTAAAACAGCGTCCATGCATGCGAGCGTATGTTTTAAGCTAGCGTATGTTTTAAGCTAGCGTATGTTAAACCATGCTTGCTCCCAAAAATATGCTGCGCCTTATTTATGCGTTAAATACAGAAATAGCACCCGTAACTGACACGGCACCTTTTAATACGGTGCGCCCTATGGTCGTGAAAATACGGTATAGTGGCTTCGATAACGGAAACCGGTTCTCAAAAAGGGATTTGAATCCATGGAATCGTTTTTTTTTCTTATCGAAGCATCGGGAGAACCGGTTTTCGAACATCATCCCCACTGTTGAACATTGTTTGCAATAACGGGACTTTGCCAGCATAAAGGTCTGTATATTTAGTGGGTAAATGTGTAGTACTGTACAGACTCACCACTTCCCACCATGCCCATAGCAAAGATAGAGTTGTGTGAAACTTCGGGGTCAGCATCATGGGAAAACTTGCTCAGGGTGTCCAAGATGTTCAGACGGGGGTTGGAGACAGAGATGAGCGCCAGAGCAAGAGGCACTGCTCGCCTCAGAGTGGGCTCACCATAGCGCAGCTGTGTCACAAAATTGCAGGGTTTAGACCAAAATGACAGGTGGAAGAATTGTTTCTTTCAAATTTGACAGAAAAATGTACTGAATACAATTGGCTCCGCGTGGTTCGGTTGGTAGAGCGGACGTGCCAGAAACTTGAGGATTCCAGGTTCGAGTCCTGCTTCCGCCATCCTAGTCACTGCTGTTGTGTTGTTTGGCAAGACACTTTACCCACCTTCTCCCAGTGCCACCCACACTGGTATTAATGTACTTTAAAAGATGTATGTAATGGGTTTCACTATGTAAAGCACTGTGAGTCTCCAGAGAAAAGCGCTATATAAATACACTTCACTTGACCATTGCATATGGTGTACATTTTATTGTTGTCTGATCTACAAGATGTTCCAAGGATTTTTTTTTAATAATAAAAATCAAATACTTAAATATCTGCTTTTTACCTTCACTCAAGACAGTTGCCTGTGCAGATTTCTTTACAAGGCTGTTACAAATTGACAGTATATTACCATGCACTAAATTAGTCTCAAATAATTAGGTTTCTTCCATTTTCCCATCGTCACGTGAAGTCTAAGTTTCCAAGGTACACCTTTAATGCGACTGTTGGCCATACGCTGTGTGCCTCTCTTGTACATTAAGGGTTAATTAAGGTCATTTCAAATTGTTAAACTATGTGGGAATATATGGCTCAAAAGAGCACTGGATTTTCGCAATGCATTGTGGGGCCGCGGTTGCCATTTTTGTTGGGTAAAGCTTTTGTTTACATGGGTGTACTGTACCCATGGTAATGTGAGTTAGAGCAACAAACTGGATTAAAATGGATCGTACAAAACAAAACAAAATCAAGGGACCATACAAAGACAAACTGTAACCTAATTGAAAGGCGCGCTACCTCAAACAAAATATGTACAAATATGAGCACGTCCAATGGACCGGAGGTGTGAGTAAGCTGCCGCCATTGGCGAAGCTAAACTTGTCTATATCTCCTCCGTTCAAATTGCGCGTAATCTTCGGCATGGCTCGATTGATAGGGCAACCGTGCCAACAACTTGAGGGTTCCAGATTCGATCCCCGCTTCCGCCATCCTAGTCACTGCCGTTGTGTCCAAAATGTTTTACCCCCCTTCTCCCAGTGCCACCCACACTGGTTTGAATGTAACTTAGATATTGGGTTTCACTATCATGCATGTGATTTGAACTTAATGAAAAAGACTGAAAATAGGCCGGTGGTCTGAGGGCAGCAAGTCGCCAGCCAGGGGACACCAGGGCCCCCCGAAGCTCCTGGATTCTCAGCAATTGAACATGCAAAAATCAGCACAAAAAAAAAGCCCCATTTAAAGATGTTTAGTGTATAAAGAATTGAAAAATTATACAATATTTATTACGAGGACTTAACATGACGTTAGTTTATTTGCACAACCAGGTCTTCGTAGTTATATTTCGGCATAGAAACCACAAAACAACACAAACTAATGCAATGTATTGTCCTTTCTTTACATTTAGTGCTGCTATCAAACAGTAACATAGTAGAGAATAAACTAGATCGCATCACAGAAAGTTTCTCCAACAAATCAAATGTTCAAACAAACATTTTACAAAGTGACCACTGCAGACACAAGCGGTCTGATTGTATTTCATAAGATGATTAAAGGGATACTTTTAAGAGCCATTTTTTTCAACGCACTTTCGTTTTCCCTGACTTTATTATCTTTATGAACCACTTCGTTCGGGATTCTATGAAAGCTCTTTCTTATCCCTCTATTTGAACGACTGGAACACCCCAAAACAGTACAGCAATACGGAATTTTCTGCTAAAACTTTACACTCACTCTCACTTGTTATAATGCTACTCTCAAGCTGCTTGACCATCGTGTGAAGTAAGCAGCAAAGAAGAAAACGGATGCGACGTCATATGTAACCCTCGTATATCAAAGAATTGTCGACGAAGCATTGTGTAAAATTGTCCAAAATAGCACTATTTTATCACATTTGGCGTGGCTCAGTTGGTAGAGCGGTCATGCCAGCAATAGAAGGGTTCCAGGTTCGATTCCAGCTTCCGTCATCCTAGTCACTGCCGTTGTGTCCTTGGGCAAGAAACTTTATCCACTTGCTCTGAATGCCACTCACACTGGTTTAAATTTAGCTTATAAGATGCAAATAATGGGTTCACTATGTAAAGAGTTTATGAGTCTCGAGAGATAAAGCGCTATATAAATATAATTCACTTCACACTTCCAAAAAATTTGTGCATGTCACAAATTAATTTGTTGTTGCTAATTTTTTAATGCGTTTAAATGACACTTGTGGTTATTATGATCATCAGAGACATACAAAAAGACTGTTATTTTGGTGGACTGTTTAGACCAGGGGTCACCAACGCGGTGCCCGCGGGCACCAGGTAGCCCGTTAGGACCAGATGAGTAGCCCGCTGGCCTGTTCTAAAAATAGCTCAAATAGCAGCACTCACCAGTGAGCTGTCTCTATTTTTTAAATTGTATTTATTTACTAGCAAGCTGGTCTCGCTTTGCCCGACATTTTTAATTCTAAGAGAGACAAAACTCAAGTAGAATTAGAAAATCCAAGAAAATATTTTAAAGACTTGGTCTTCACTTGTTTAAATAAATTCATTAATTTTTTTACTTTGCTTCTTATAACTGTCAGAAAGACAATTTTAGAGAAAAAATACAACCTTAAAAATGATTTTAGGATTTTTAAACACATATACCTTTTTACCTTTTAAATTCCTTCCTCTTCTTTCCTGACAATTTAAATCAATGTTCAAGTACATTTTTTTTTATTGTAAAGAATAATAAATACATTTTAATTTAATTCTTAATTTTAGCTTCTGTTTTTTTGACGAATAATATTTGTGAATTATTTCTTCAAACTTATTATGATTAAAATTCAAAAAATGTATTCTGGCAAATCTAGAAAATCTGTAGAATCAAATTTAAATCTTATTTCAAGGTCTTTTGAAATTTTTTTAAAATTTTTGTTCTGGAAGAAATAATGATTTGTCTTTGTTATAAATATAGCTTGGTCCAATTTGTTCTATATTCTAACAAAGTGCAGATTGGATTTTAACCTATTTAAAGGCCTACTGAAACCCACTACTACCGACCACGCAGTCTGATAGTTTATATATCAATGATGAAATCTTAACATTATAACACATGCCAATACGGCCGGGTTAACTTATAAAGTGACATTTTAAATTTGCAGCTAAACTTCCGGTTCGAAACGCCTCTGAGGATGACGTATGCGCGTGACGTAGACCGGCGAACACGGGTATGCCTTCCACATTGAAGCCAATACGAAAAAGCTCTGTTTTCATTTCATAATTCCACAGTATTCTGGACATCTGTGTTCGTGAATCTGTTTCAATCATGTTCATTGCATTATGAAGAAGGAAGCTGAGCAAGCAAAGAAGAAAGTTGTCGGTGCGAAATGGACGTATTTTTCGAACGTAGTCAGCCACAACAGTACACAGCCGGCGCTTCTTTGTTTACATTCCCGAAAGATGCAGTCAAGATGGAAGAACTCGGATAACAGAGACTCTAACCAGGAGGACTTTTGACTTCGATACACAGACGCCTGTAGAGAACTGGGACAACACAGACTCTTACCAGGATTACTTTGATTTGGATGACAAAGACGCAGACGTGCTACTGTGAGTATGCAGCTTTGGCTTCTAAACATTTGATCGCTTGACCGTATGTGCGCAACTTTTTTTTGCGTATGTATGTAACTTTTAAAAAATATATAAGCTTTATGAACCTTGGGTTAGGTGAACGGTCTTTTGGGCTGAGTGATTGTGTGTGTTGATCAGGTGTTTGAATTGTATTGGCGTGTTCTATGGAGCTAGGAGCTAGCATAGGAGCTAGCATAACACGTACCGTACCGTACGTGCGCGTCACGTACGTAACTTTTTAAAAATATATAAGCTTTATGAACCTTGGGTTAGGTGAACGGTCTTTTGGGCTGAGTGATTGTGTGTGTTGATCAGGTGTTTGAATAGTATTGGCGTGTTCTATGGAGCTAGGAGCTAGCATAGGAGCTAGGAGCTAGCATAACACGTACCGTACCGTACGTGCGCGTCACGTACGTAACTTTTTAAAAATATATAAGCTTTATGAACCTTGGGTTAGGTGAACGGTCTTTTGGGCTGAGTGATTGTGTGTGTTGATCAGGTGTTTGAATTGTATTGGCGTGTTCTATGGAGCTAGGAGCTAGCAGAGGAGCTAGGAGCTAGCATAACAAACACGCAGGTGTTATTATGCAGGATTAATTTGTGGCATATTAAATATAAGCCTGGTTGTGCTGTGGCTAATAGAGTATATATATGTCTTGTGTTTATTTACTGTTGTAGTCATTCCCAGCTGAATATCAGGTACCGTGAGTATGCAGCCTTGGCTGCTAAACATTTGATAACTTGACCGTATGTGCGCGTCACGTACGTAACTTTTTAAAAATATATAAGCTTTATGAACCTTGGGTTAGGTGAACGGTCTTTTGGGCTGAGTGATTGTGTGTGTTGATCAGGTGTTTGAATTGTATTGGCGTGTTCTATGGAGCTAGGAGCTAGCAGAGGAGCTAGGAGCTAGCATAACAAACACGCAGGTGTTTTTATGCAGGATTCATTTGTGGCATGTTAAATATAAGCCTGGTTGTGTTGTGGCTAATAGAGTATATATATGTCTTGTGTTTATTTACTGTTGTAGTCATTCCCAGCTGAATATCAGGTCACCCCCGGCTCTCACAGTATCTTCCCTATCTGAATAGCTTCAACTCCCCACTAGTCCTTCACTTGCACTTTACTCATCCACAAATCTTTCATCCTCGCTCAAATTAATGGGGAAATTGTAGCTTTCTCGGTCCGAATCTCTCTCACTTCATGCGGCCATCATTGTAAACAATAGGGAACTTTGCGTATATGTTCAACTGACTACGTCACGCTACTTCCGGTAGGGGCAAGGCTTTTTTTTTATCAGATACCAAAAGTTGCAATCTTTATCGTCGTTGTTCTATACTAAATCCTTTCAGCAAAAATATGGCAATATCGCGAAATGATCAAGTATGACACATAGAATAGATCTGCTATCCCCCTTTAAATAAAAAAAAATCATTTCAGTAGGCCTTTAAAACATGTCATCAAAATTCTAAAATTAATCTTAGTCAGGAAAAATTACTAATGATGTTCCATAAATTATTTTTGTAATTTTTTCAAAAAGATTCGAATTAGCTAGTTTTTGTCTTCTTTTTTTCGGTTGAATTTTGAATTTTAAAGAGTCGAAATTGAAGATAAACTATGTTTCAAAATTTAATTGTCATTTTTTTTCGTGTTTTCTCCTCTTTTAAACCGTTCAATTAAGTGTAAATATCATTAATTATTAATAATAACATAGAGTTAAAGGTAAATTGAGCAAATTGGCTATTTCTGGCAATTTATTTAAGTGTGTATCAAACTGGTAGCCCTTCGCATTAATCAGTACCCAAGAAGTAGCTCTTGGTTTCAAAAAGGTTGGTGACCCCTGGTTTAGACTAAATACTGTTTAATAGGACTATACACTGTTAATACAAACTACGCAGCAAATTTTTTGAAATTGCTGATTTACAAGTCAATGATGTCTCAATTGTTGTATATTTAGTTCCTACATCACTAAGTATGAACAACGATTTTGTTGTGAAAGACTGAACGAATGAGATCAATGTTGTCTTGAAGTCATCTTATCTACCGCTATTAATTATTGTTGTCTACTGAACGAAACATACATATAGTTAGAAGACGTCTCTTCCAAGTAGGCTTCTTCAGTTCATACTCAGACTTAGATTGGTCAAATCTAGTCTAGCGGCTGGTGTCAAAACCCCAAATAATTATACTCCAACACCAGGAGGGTGTGCCTGGGCAAGGATGTTTTTCTCTTTACGATAGGACATAAACATCCTTGCCCAGGTACACCCACCTGGTGTTGAAGTATGAATATTTGACCTTCTGGCACCAGCCTCTAGACTAGATCTGACCAATCTTAGTCTCAGACTAGATCTGACCAATTTAAGTCTATGAGCATGAACTGATGAAGCCTACTTGGAAGAGAGGCGAAATGTCTTCTAAGACAAACCAAACAGTCCAGTTTGAAATGATTGACTGCCTTGAGAATCCATTGTGTATACTGTCAAAATACGGCTATTCAGGGGTTTTTCTCCACCAATTTCTCCTCAGGCCAAGATGTGCTGCCAACATATCACGTACTTAAAAGTCCTGACACTTATTAAACAGGTATGTTTTTATGTCATATATTTAAGAATATTGAATTACTTCAGCTTCTATATCTTTACTTGGTATGCTTGTTGGTATCAGTTCCCACCCACCCACCGGCTTGTTGTTCTTCACTTGAGAATAATGTAGTAAAGTGAGGAATGTTTGTCCTCAAAGGGGTTGGTAGACTAATAGCGCCTTCATGCCAGAAAAAAATGGTTTCCAATTGCATAATCTTGGCCTGTAATCAGATTTTTCAAAAGCCAAACAAGATCATATTAAAATGTTTCCATGTTGTTTAAGAAATGTTTTTTTGAGCTGAACTATTTTAAAAATCAGACTAATTTAGTGCATGTAAGCATACTGACTGAGGACAACCATAATTGTGATATGGCCCTCAATAAAAAAGAGCTTGACACCCCTGCTTTAGTTACTTGCTACTCACCAGATGTCCAAATGTCCGCAGCGCCATTTCAGAGCCAATCTCCTCTCCCATTGCAATGAGAGCAATACCAAGAACAGCTACCCCCTAAAAGGAATAACAACATAACCATTAATGACATAGCATATGATGCAGCTAAGAAAAGTGAAAACATGTTAATATATTTACCTGATGGGAGCCCATGTCAGCTGTGTCTTTTTTGTCTTTGTCCTTTTTATCTTTCTTGTCCTTGTCCTCTTCTTTTTCCTTCTCCTTGTTCTCATAGTGCTCACTGCAAATGTGAAGAAGCTGCTGTACCTTCAGCACATTGCCAGAACCTGGGACATATGATGCAATACAAGGACATTCGCTCAGCAAAGATGTACGGTACAAGTAAAAATTTTAATTATCATCAGCACTGGCGGACTGACCTGCGTAAGCACAGATATCGACTAATGTGTTGGCAAAGCTGCGGAAAGGTTCAGGTACCACCTGGAGAGCTGCAAGAGTGGTCTCAATGGCCTCTCCTTTACCTATTGGTTGCAAAATTTAAAAATGTGTTAGTGGAAATAGAGGGTACTCTTCAATACAGACACAGTGGAGCACCTAGCTTCTCATGCACTTTGCTCAGCCCCCACTCACTACTGTCATGAATTCAATTGCAGCTGTTATGATTTAGGGTCACAACCTAATTACGTGACCTTACCGGAGTTCTTTGCACTAAAAATCTGTATTTGTTATGTTAACAGTATAGACTAATACAGTATTTTTTTTAATCGATGGGAGGACTGCTTGTTTAAAACCACCAACTTAAAGAAAAATTGCCGTTGTGAATCAACAGACAGGTATTGAAGAGGTTAGTATTGGCCGTAGACAACCTGCATGTTAAAAGTCGCGGCAGATGAAGAGCATTTTTCGGGTTTCTGTACGCCCCAAAAATCAGCACGTTTGAGTCAAATAACACAAAACTTCTAAGTAATTATATTTTAAAAAACAATAGATTGTTTCTTACCTAGGTGATTAAGCCCCAAGCCGAGAGGGAGCCAACGGGCGTATGTGTCTTTTAGCTCCTGTTCGTTCTTCTCCATGATGGTCTGCACGATGGTGGAGGTCACATCACCATTACAAGACCCCACAGCGATCATGCCGCATGCTAATGCCGTCACTCCAACCACCTGGATAAAAACACAATTGTACAAAGAGCAACACATAAAACCAACCATGCCAATTCAAACACACCTCCATGCTGGATTTAGAGTCTCCCATGACAGGCAGTAGCAGAGACAGGACGTCTTCCCTATTGGAGCCGGCATAAGCCAAGCCAAGTCTGCAAAAAGAACATGGCAGTCAGCAATTCAGATGTCCAAATTTGTGTTCAAGAGTTGTACAAGAATATTCGTTCTCACCCAAAAATGGCCCCTATCCTCATGATATTGCTGTTGTGGAGGACATAGTCTGAGAGCAGGGCAAGGGCTGGGTCACATTCATTTCTCACGCCCGAGTTTACAATGCCACAGGCCAGGAGAGCACCAGACTGCAGACACAGATTACAGAAAAGTGTGTTCATCTTAGATCTTACTTCACATCTATTAGAAAACAGATATTACAGTGGACCCTGCTTCACTTGATGCCCCCTCGGACTGGTTGACGACATAACCAAAAACTATTGCTTGCACATTCACTATTGGGTTGTCTCAGAGACAAAGGGGATAGCTGAAAAATAAGGATTTCTACGCCAGTTTTTTGACACGGATTCCCTCCAGTTGTTCATATTTTTTTAATTCTTCTGTTTTGTAGTAACATGTAGGTTAGGGTGTAGGGTTGTAAGCTGTGACTTAGGGGCGGTGGTGTTTGCCGGCCACATCCCTACACCCTTCTGATTTCTCTTCCTACCGCAATGTTGGTCACGTGTACACAGTATTTCTCTTATGCTTAGCTTTCAAAACCTCAGTTTTGCCGGGAAATCCTGTTTTTGTCCTTCCTTTTCTGGCCTCTTACCGTGTCTGTTTTTTTTGTTTTGCTACTGCAACGAACAATTCTTCGTCCACAACATGGAGTGTGGGATCATTTCATGTTACGTGATTCAATCAAATAACGCGACAGAGATGGATGGATGACAAAATATATCCATGCTGAAAATCCCAACTTTGTATAAATATATTGACAAATAGGAAACTTGATATATAGGTAAAGAAGAAGAGGCAGCATTCTTATTTTGAAATGCAAATGTTGATGCTCCTCTGACCCAAAGAATGAGACATTGTGATTGTGAAATCTCCTGATGTTGTTGGTGTTAATTTAACCACATTAGTGGTGCATTAAGGGAATAAGCGTTAGAAAATGGATGGATGGATAAACATTGTCGCTACTAGTCCGACTTTTCCTCAAAAGAAACGTTAAAAAAACAACTTAAAGCCTTGTCCATCTGTTTATTGACGTATACTATTAACGTATAGATAACTTTTACTGCAAATGAATATTGGCTACAAATATCGGCCTCCTTGACTACTAATAATCAGTATCTGCCCTGAAAAAACATTTGTCAATTTGTAGTCTACACTATCTTTGTCTCTGCGGGGCCCCTGGCACGCAGGGTATATACAGTAACAGTGCAAATCATTCTCCCAGTGGATGACAATCTAAAAAAATGTTGGGTACAATTGTTGTTGGTTGTGGTGAAATCCAGGGTAATACAGCCATGCTTTTATTTTGAAGCTTACTTTGCACTGAAGAAGAAATCACTGTGTGCACGTTTTTATGTTTTGTACCTAATGATCGCTTTGGCTCTCAATATTGTACGTCGACAAAAGCGGTTCACCATGAACACCAATATCGACATTCGCGGACCTTTTTGTTAAAAAAAAACATGGTGGACCAGAACTTGAGTTGTACGAGATCAACAGGTTACACTGACCTAAATGCATGCTACTATTATGTATTGTTTACCTCTTTTAAACTTAACTTTTTCCGTATAGCAGTAGGTTCAAATGTAAAAGTTGATGTGTCAAAAAAAGGCCTACCTTTATGTAGTCTTCCGATGAGTAAAGATATTTATCAATTTGGGTCAGGCCTCCATCCACATCCCACAGTAAGATCATCCCTAGAGAAGCTGCAGCACTCAGCATTCCTAAAAGGTTTTTATATCAAATACACAGGAATGGTCAAAAAAACGAGGATGCGAAAATAACTAAAGGATCAAGTACACATTGCTGCTGCAACAAAACAAGGTATCATTTTGGGTGATGATGTACCATGGTCCTTGTTCTTGTACAACCATTTGTTGCCATCGTCTGTCAGCAGCTTGTCCTGTCCAAATGCTGCATTCACAAAACCATTCACAAAGGAAGAGGCAAGGTTCATGCGGGCCGAGTCCACCTGAGAGCCACTACCTCCAAACCCTAGAACAGACAAAAGAAAATGTAAAATTGGATCTCTACACTTAAATTCTGTATGTCATTATGATCAAGTTAATGCTCAGGCTACCCTTTACACATGCATGCCCACACAAACTTACTATTATTTTCCAGGTGTGTTTTGTAGATGTCATCTGGGACTTTAGGTTCCATAATATCTAGCTGTGGATGATAGGAATAGTAAATCAAAAATTAAATACAATTACTTTGACTAACTGTACATGCTTGATAAAAACATATATATATATACACACACTACCGTTCAAAAGTTTGGGGTCACATTGAAATGTCCTTATTTTTTAAGGAAAAGCACTGTACTTTTCAATGAAGATAACCTTAAACTAGTCTTAACTTTAAAGAAATACACTCTATACATTGCTAATGTGGTAAATGACTATTCTAGCTGCAAATGTCTGGTTTTTGGTGCAATATCTACATAGGTGTATAGAGGCCCATTTCTAGCAACTATCACTCCAGTGTTCTAATGGTACAATGTGTTTGCTCATTGGCTCAGAAGGCTAATTGATGATTAGAAAACCCTTGTGAAATCATGTTCACACATCTGAAAACAGTTTAGCTCGTTACAGAAGCTACAAAACTGACCTTCCTTTGAGCAGATTGAGTTTCTGGAGCATCACATTTGTGGGGTCAATTAAACGCTCCAAATGGCCAGAAAAAGAGAACTTTCATCTGAAACTCGACAGTCTATTCTTGTTCTTAGAAATGAAGGCTATTCCACAAAATTGTTTGGGTGACCCCAAACTTTTGAACGGTAGTGTATGTCACAGCCAAGTAGGTTGTAGAAAACTGTACAGATGAAAGTCAAAGCTGATGTACATTGCATCCGAAAAGTATTTACAGAGCTTCACTTTTTCCACATTTTGTTATGTTACAGCTTTATTCCAAGATCAAATAAATTCATTTTTGTCCCCAAAATATATTATATATATACACAGCATTTGCTCAATACTCTGTGGATGTACCTTTGGCAGCAATTACAGCCTCAAGTCTTTTTTAATATGATCCCACAAGCTTGGCACATCTATCTATGGGCAGTTTTTGACCATTTTTCTTTGCACCACCTCTCAAGCTCCATCAGGTTGGATTGGAAGAGTTTTCATCTAGGATGTCTCTGTACATCGCTGCATTCATCTTTTCATTAATCCTGACTAGCCTCAAAGTTTCTTGTCTCTAAAAACATCCCCACAGCATTATGCTGCCACCATCATGCTTCACTGTAGGGATGGTATTGGCCTGGTGATTAGCGGTGCCTGGTTTCCTCCAAACATGATGCCTGGCATTCACGCCAAATAGTTTAATCTTTGTCTTATCACACTACAGATTAGAGAAATGTTTTTCTCATGGTCTGAGAATCTTTCACGTGCATGTTGGCAAACTGTTTGGCCACTCTACCATAGAGGCCTGATTGGTGGATTGCTGCAAAGAAGGAGGTTCTTCTGGAAGGTTTTCCTCTCTCCACAAAGAAATGCAGCAGCTCTGACAGAGTGACCATTGGGTTCTTGGTCACCTCCCTGACCAGACTAACATGAATGCGGCAATGTAGAGAGACATCCTGGATGAAAACAAACGCTTGCCATCTGACCTGATGCCGCTTGAGAGGTGGTGCAAAGAGGAATGGGCAAAACCGCCCAAAGATAGGTGCCAAGCTTGTGGCATCTTGTTCAAAAAGACTTGAGGCTGTAATTGCTGCCAAAAGTGCATCAATAAAGCATTGAGCAAATACTGTAATATACATGTGATTTTATAGTTTTAATACATTTACCAAAAACATTTTTAAAAAAAAACGTTTTTCTATTGTCTTTATGGGGAATTGTCTGTAGAATACTGAGGACAAAAATGCATCTATTCCGTTTGGAATAAGGCTGTAACATTACAGAATGTGCAAAAAGTGAAGCGCTGTGAATACTTTCCAGATGTACATCACAGTATACAGTGCAATGTCACGATAAAAAACACATGAAAACCTTTTTTTTATTACTTAAATGTTTATCATTACTGAAAAAGTAATTGCACCAATGGAGTTATTATTACATTAAGAAAGTTCTAATTTGCATATAATAATCAGTGCAACATGATTGCTGTGCAAAAGATACCAGCCTTCAAATACAAAATACAGTACAGTGGATACAGGAGAAGCATATAATATAGCTTAAGAATGTCAAAAATATACATTTTTATGGTTGCGTCCACTTTATTGTCCGCGTGGACCCACTGTCATGTGCCAAGATGTCTGGACACTGTTTCCTTCAATTGTATTGTTTTTCACACTTGACTTTCCTACCTCTCTGGCGAGGGCCAAGAAATTGCTATTGAGCTGCACATTGGACATGATCTCAGTTAGGTCTTCGTAATCTTCTACGTCTTCATTAAGCTCCAAGAACATGCCATGTCGACCAAGCATGAAGGACATCTGCTTCTGAATAACTCTATAAGGCAAATGTATGGTAATTAGCAATTGGCATAAACGATAAAAACTATTCAATAAATTAAACATCTCTGAATGTGTATTTTTTTTTAACATTGAATCAACCAGATGATTGGGGTACATTTATTAAAACAGTGCTGTATAGTAGGGGTGTAACAATACACATACATGTGTCGGACATTGTCAGTATTGAACCTTTGGTTCGGAAAGAGGCGCACCGATCAGTACACATTAAAGTGAGGGACAGGAAGTGTGCCTTGTATCAACAGGTTGTACTCAAACAATTGCAGAACAGCCCACTGCCTGGCTAGCGATAGAGCTACAAAGAACCTGGAGACTCTCTTTCGACGTTAAAATCTTGTTTGGAAACACTTACCCTTCCAGTGAAATACGTAAAGGGATACAGACAAGTGGATAAGGTGAAGGAAAGCAGTGTGTCGCTGTTGTTCGTTGAGAATGGGAACAGCATTACAATTGAAATATTAATGCTGCACTTCAGCCAATGAGTGATATACTGAAAATTTAACAATAATGCAACAGCCACTGATAGTCACACACACTAGGTGTGGTGAAATGACTCTCTGCGTTTGACCCATCCCCTTGTTCGACTCCCTGGGAGGTGAGGGGAGCAGTGGGCAGCAGCGGTGGCCGCGCTCGGGAATCATTTTGGGGATTTAACCCCCAATTCCAACCCTTGATGCTGAGTGCCAGGCAGGGAGTCAATGGGTCCCATTTTTATAGTCTTTGGTATGACTCGGGGTTTGAACTCATGACCTACCGATCTCAGGGCGGACACGCTAACCACAATGCCACTGAGCAGGTCAATTAACTTTCTCAGGAAAGGCACTTCTACGTCTCCCTTCTTGTTAATTTTGTACACAAAAGGGTTAAGAGTACATATGACAATATTAGAGAATTCAAATATGAAGATGATTCAGTAACTGTTAAGTTTGTTAAATGGATAAGCAGTCACAGCTGTCAGCTGTAAAGTGCTGTTCGTCGTAAATTGTTTACCTGGACCATCCTTGTAAGACGCAAAGTTGAATCATGAAATGCAACCTTACCCGAGCAAAAACGATACAGGATTATCCAGGAGAATCTTGATATCAAGTTCCTTGACCCAGCCACACACAAAGAAGTTGTAGGCCTCCATAGGTTTCCAAATGTTCATCTGTTTTGTCGTGTAAAATGATGTCTGAAGCACAGGATAGTTCAACATATCTGGGAACTCCACTGACGAATAATCCTTGATATCACTTGACAAATCTTTGTTTGATAAAGTATAGGGATCTATTCCATTGCGTAGTTGTTTTTTTTGCTTGCATCTGCTTTTAGCAGGAAGATCTGTTTTACACTTACGGGAAGAAGTCACGTGACGGAAAACAAGCAATAATGTTTTGGCATTTTGTTCCCTTACTGTACTGAAAACTAACTAAACAGAGACCTCGAAACCGAGTTACAAGCTAAAACCGTGATTATTATGTTACACCCCTACCATATCAGCACCACGTCGTTTCAATACTCACATGTCTTTGCAGGATGTGAAGATGTTTTCAACAAGCTCCACATCATTGAGCATCAAGGCCAACCTGAGAGCTTCTGGGTAACGATTGAACTTTCTAAAGATCTTCAAGGCACTTCGTAGCAGTGCAGAATTTTCAGGCTCTGGAACATAGCTCACACAGCTGAGACAGCAGGGAAACAAACACATATTGGAATCAGGACTATAGATGCGCTGTACTGCATCATATATCAGAGGTGGGACCAAGTCATTGCTTTGCAAGTCACAAGTAAGTCACAAGTCTTTGCCCTCAAGTCTCGAGTCAAGACAGGCAAGTCCCGAGTCAAGTCCAAAGTCAAGACTGGAAAGTCTCAAGTCAAGTCACAAGTCCTGCATTTTGAGTTTCGAGTCCTTTCAAGTCCTTTTAACCACAGACTAATATTTTTACACAGATTGTGTATGCTTTTAAACCGCTGTATTTATTTATTAAAACAAGTGCATTTGAAATAGCAGGGAAAAAAATAGTACTGACATTGCAATTCATAATAGCACTATTAACCAGTCATTTTAATAGTTTAAACAATTTTAAACATTTAACTCATTCCTTTACAGAATAAACACATTTGCAAAAACAAGTGCAACTGTACTTATTTGTACAAGTGTTAACATTGTATTTCCATGGCATATTGCATTGTAACTAGTTCCACAGCAGTTTCTATTCTGTTCTTACCTTATCTCATTGATCTCATCTCATACTGTATGTGTGTTTATGTGTGTGTACACATGAAAAACATAACAAATACATGAACATAACAATGAACAGAGTTGTACTTTTTAGATGTCAGGGCCCTATGCAATATGTACACATTCTTAATATAGTATACATTTTAACTGACCTTTATTTGACTATGTTTGTCTTTTTGTAGGTGGCTAAAATATGCGGTGCTGCTGACCGCCGTCTTAACGTTATGTTACTGTGTGTGATACATTGACTAATGTAACGTTAAGTGTAGGTACCTCAAGCAACCCTGCTTAAAAAAATCCCTTGACAAAAAGTATGAATAAGGTAGCAAACTGCAGTGGACGCAACATATTGCTGTGTTTGAAATGATGTTATAACCATAGACATCTTATAAGTAGACGCAGTATTGGTTGCTGTGATGCGAGCAAATTGCATCTTGAAGTGGTGATGAGGAGCCGGCGAGCAGCCTAAACTGACAGTTGACAGGTAGAAAACAAAGATGGTGTTCAGCGTTTTCCTGCTCAAATGAGCGGACTGTTGAAAATAGGAATCGGGGGATTACTTTTCACAAGTAAGATTTAACATTAATGTATTTTTGGTTGTATTTTATGAAAATAACATTACCACAGAGTTGAGAAGGAGCAAAGATCTTCAATATTTGTATGTGAAAATCACAAACAAATCTTCTGGGGGAGGATGACGCCCCTACAGGGGTTTGGTTTACAAACTTTCAGCCCCACCTAAAACAAAATTCACCAGCCGCCACTGATTATGATGCATTCTCATTTTAGGCAAAATATAAGACAATACTTTAACAGTGTAATTGTAACCAGGAATAAGTCTTCAAGTAACAATATTCAAATACTAACATTGTTGGGTAAGACAGCATTTGGTTTTATTCTGAATCCAGTGAAACAGATTGGTGGTTTTAGCTGATATAAAGACTTTCAGGTGTTTATATATGTTTAAGTATTTGGCAGACGCTTTTATCCAAAGCGACATACATAAAAAATACATATATAACAATCACTGTAAACATGATCATTTAAGGGAAGAATGTAATACAAAATATCAATACAAAGTGTCAAGACAGAATAAACTCTCTGCTGCTGCAGCAACAGATACGGTCTATAAGATATATAGATATCTAAAGGCCTACTGAAACCCACTACTACCGACCACGCAGTCTGATAGTTTATATATCAATGATGAAATCTTAACATTATAACACATGCCAATACGGCCGGGTTAACTTATAAAGTGACATTTTAAATTTGCCGCTAAACTTCCGGTTCGAAACGCCTCTGAGGATGACGTATGCGTGTGACGTAGCCCGACGAACACGGGTATGCCTTCCACATTGAAGCCGATACGAAAAAGCTCTGTTTTCATTTCATAATTCCACAGTATTCTGGACATATGTGTTCGTGAATCTGTTTCAATCATGTTCATTGCATTATGGAGAAGGAAGCCGAGCAAGCAAAGAAGAAAGTTGTCGGTGCGAAATGGACGTATTTTTCGAACGTAGTCAGCCACAACAGTACACAGCCGGCGCTTCTTTGTTTACATTCCCGAAAGATGCAGTCAAGATGGAAGAACTCGGATAACAGAGACTCTAACCAGGAGGACTTTTGATTTGGATACACAGACGCCTGTAGAGAACTGGGACAACACAGACTCTTACCAGGATTACTTTGATTTGGATGACAAAGACGCAGACGTGCTACT
The DNA here is from genome assembly GCF_033978785.1 of Entelurus aequoreus. Taxonomy (NCBI): domain Eukaryota; kingdom Metazoa; phylum Chordata; class Actinopteri; order Syngnathiformes; family Syngnathidae; genus Entelurus; species Entelurus aequoreus. Next base: position 48,153,746 of record NC_084743.1, read on the forward strand.
GTGAGTATGCAGCTTTGGCTTTTTTTTGCGTATGTACGTAACTTTTTTTAAATATATAAGCTTTATGAACCTTGGGTTAGGTGAACGGTCTTTTGGGCTGAGTGATTGTGTGTGTTGATCATGTGTTTGAATTGTATTGGCGTGTTCTATGGAGCTAGGAGCTAGCAGAGGAGCTAGGAGCTAGCATAACACGTACCGTACCGTACGTGCGCGTCACGTACGTAACTTTTTAAAAATATATAAGCTTTATGAACCTTGGGTTAGGTGAACGGTCTTTTGGGCTGAGTGATTGTGTGTGTTGATCGGGTGTTTGAATTGTATTGGCGTGTTCTATGGAGCTAGGAGCTAGCAGAGGAGCTAGGAGCTAGCATAACAAACACGCAGGTGTTATTATGCAGGATTAATTTGTGGCATATTAAATATAAGCCTGGTTGTGTTGTGGCTAATAGAGTATATATATGTCTTGTGTTTATTTACTGTTGTAGTCATTCCCAGCTGAATATCAGGTACCGTGAGTATGCAGCCTTGGCTGCTAAACATTCGATAACTTGACCGTATGTGCGCGTCACGTACGTAACTTTTTAAAAATATATAAGCTTTATGAACCTTGGGTTAGGTAAACGGTCTTTTGGGCTGAGTGATTGTGTGTGTTGATCAGGTGTTTGAATTGTATTGGCGTGTTCTATGGAGCTAGGAGCTAGCAGAGGAGCTAGGAGCTAGCATAACAAACACGCAGGTGTTTTTATGCAGGATTAATTTGTGGCATATTAAATATAAGCCTGGTTGTGTTGTGGCTAATAGAGTATATATATGTCTTGTGTTTATTTACTGTTGTAGTCATTCCCAGCTGAATATCAGGTCACCCCCGGCTCTCACAGCATCTTCCCTATCTGAATAGCTTCAACTCCCCACTAGTCCTTCACTTGCACTTTACTCATCCACAAATCTTTCATCCTCGCTCAAATTAATGGGGAAATTGTCGCTTTCTCGGTCCGAATCTCTCTCACTTCATGCGGCCATCATTGTAAACAATAGGGAACTTTGCGTATATGTTCAACTGACTACGTCACGCTACTTCCGGTAGGTGCAAGCCTTTTTTTTATCAGATACCAAAAGTTGCAATCTTTATCGTCGTTGTTCTATACTAAATCCTTTCAGCAAAAATATGGCAATATCGCGAAATGATCAAGTATGACACATAGAATAGATCTGCTATCCCCGTTTAAATAAAAAAAATTCATTTCAGTAGGCCTCTAATGTATTCATACATTGTTTATGTAGGATATACGCATGTATATATAACGTAATTATATTGTTTCTTCAACTTAAAAATAGCTGACCGTTTTTTTCCCCCTTCTCTGGGCTTATATTCCCAGTTTTGATCTCGGACATCTGGTCACTTATAGCATATAAGAATATTCTATTACTGTTAAGCAAACTATGAATAATAAAACATGTGTCCGTTATCATAGCTACACGTATGACAAAAAAGCGCGTGAAAATGAGTGGTAATCAGTGAGGTAAAATGAATTAAATGCCCTGACAGTTCATTGCTCCTGCCAAATGAATTGCACTGAGTGGAGCGGATCACCACTCCAAGATGGCGGCCCCGCGTCTCGTCTGCGCCAGTAAGCAGTAGCGCTCGATGCTGCGTCTACTTATAAGATGTCTATGGTTATGACGTTAGCAGTGAGTTTACAGCCTCACTGATTTAACTACACAGCAAATAAAAGTCATGTTACTTAGCCAATAAACGTTAGCTTACATTCAAAACTTACCCTTCTTTGTGCAACTTCAAATGTCGAACGAAGTTGGAAGTTGTTGCGTCTCCGTCTGTAATATTCGAACTGTGTGATTTGCATACGGCAATTCGTTTTTTGTTGACCAGGTCGTAGTTTTTATACCCGAACGAAACCAACTTTGGTATAAATCTTTCTCACTGGCGCGTTGTTTGACAACTCTTGTTCATTGGTTGTCCTGCAATTTGATTGGCTGAATGCTGTGTGATGAAAACAATGTAGATCTAATTTGATTGGCTGTTGTACTGAGCGCACACACGCTGACACGCAGCACACACGCTGATAAACAGACACGTACAAAATGAAAGCTACGGAGCTCTCCCAAATAACTTTTTAAACTTTAGGTTTTGGGGAAAGTAGCAAGTCATGTCAAGTCAAAAGGCTCAAGTCTAAGTGAAGTCACAAGTCATTGATGTTAAAGTCTAAGTTGAGTTGCAAGTCTCTTTACATTTTGTCAAGTCGAGTCTAAAGTCATCAAATTCATGACTCGAGTCTGACTCGAGTCCAAGTCATGTGACTCGAGTCCACACCTCTGTCATATATAATGGTCGCACGTACCTGGTGAGATAAAGGCAGACTTTGCCATATGCATTCTCATCAATGTAGTCTTCTAGCATGTCCAGCCTCTCAATTTCCATCAGCAGATCACAAGCTTCGTGCTCAGCATTGTGCGCCATGTTGTAAGGTACGATCTCCTTCACCAGTTTCAGCAACGTCTCCTGCTGGGTTTTATCGTTCTCCTCCACCTCCTGCCATTCTTTTGCCACCTCCCCAGCCAGGTGCCTGAAACCACCACAGAAGGGAATGTACAAAAATACTCTCCTCTTTCCTAGGGATGGTGCCATAACCAGACCGAAAAAATAAATAGCCATTGGTGCATCATGTTGGTGCTAAATGAAGCAAAATCAGCCACTTGCAGCAAGTGCTCGACAGAAAAATTATGCAAGCAATGTCTTGCAAGTCTTGTCTGACGCTCTTTTTAAACTTTGTTGTTAACCTTAACACCGCCAGCGGTAGCAACAGCAACAACAACAACAATACAGCACTTTATCATTATGGAACAATCACAGTCATGACAAACAAGGTGCCTTCATGAGCCCCGGAATTGTGAGCATCAACATTACTACACAAGCAAGTCGGGGTTTTTTTATATTGATGCTGGTTTTGCTGCAACTATTATGATTTTATATTTGAATGTAATACTTAATTATTTTTTGACAACATTTAATTATTTAAAAGGAGAACTGCACTTTTTGGGGGAATTTTCGTTTTTTTTAATGCATTCCAAGTTGTTAATAAGGCAAGTACAAGGTGGCTAACAATGCAGCTACACTCACTATTTCGCTCATAAAGCCCTTTAAAAAACACACACATCACTTACCGTACATATTCGTGTCCCCAGGAAGCCAACTCTTCCTGGGAGCCCAGCAGGCGATACTTGAGACACTCCCTCTCACCACTCATGGTCATGGCCAGCACTGACACCACATCGGCACAAAAATGCTGCAAACAGAAAAAGAGTGAGAAGCTTAAAAATAAGCTTTTTGATATTTTTAGAGCTGTCAAATAATTAACATTTTAAAAATCACATTAACCAGAGGGTGGCTATGGATTAATCACAATACCTATTCATTATTTATCATGTTGCATTTACATTTATGTCATCACTAGTCAACTTGATGGTACCTTGTACAATGTATCTACAGTTCAAAACTTTTGGCCACGAGATAATAAAATTGGTGCGCAGTTTTTGCAGTCCCCTGGGCAATTGTGTCAGTTATTTTTTACAAAGGTCCTGAAGGTTGTGTGAGATTGGTTTGTAGCGAGCTGTATGTTGTGAACCCTTAAGTGCTTTGCAGAAGAAGCCCCAATTTAAGTATTTTTCTCATTGGTATGATACTTTAGGCCAGTTCTTTAACATGCTTTAGCAGTGTCATTCAATATCCTGCTTCAAACTAGAGATTGACCGATATGGTTTTTCAGGGCCGATACCAATTATTAGTAGCAAAGGAGGCTGATAACAGATATTTGGATCCGATATTCATTTTAACTAAAAGCTATTGAAAAGAGGCCGATACCGATATACGTCAAAATGCTAAATATCAGCACCGATAATTGGCCGATCCCTATTTAAAACCTTGCTTCAAAAAGCTGTGTACTACAAAACATCCTTATTGTAGCACATTATTCCTAACATTCTCATTTTTATTAAAGAAAAAAAAACACAGCACAAATTGTTTAACAAATTTTTGTTTTGCAGGTTAAAGTGTTTTATATATTGTACTCCGAGTTAATGTTGCTGATCTATTTGAATATACTATAATTTATTGACTCCTTTCTGAGCTGCCAGAGGAGTTTGCGTGTCCCAATGATCCTAGGAGCTATATTGTCCAGGGGCTTCTATGCCCTCTGGTAGGGTCTCCCAAGACAAACATGTCCTAGGTGAGGGATCAGACAAAGAGCAGCTCAAAGACCTTTATGAAAAGTACAAATCGAGGACCTACATTTCCCTCGCCCGGACGCGGGCCATCGGGGCTCCCCTCTGGAGCCAGGCCCGGAGGTGGGGCACGATGGCGAGCACCTGGTGGCCGGGTCTGTCCCCATGGGGCCCGGCCGGGCTCAGCCCGAAGAGGCAACGTGGGTCCCTCCTCCAATGGGCTCACCTCTCATAGGAGGGGCCGTAGAGGTCGGGTGTAGTGTGAGCTGGGCGGAAGCCGAAAACAGGGCACTTGGCGGTCCGATCCTCGGCTACATAAGCTAGCTTGGTGGTGAGCTGGCTCCGATGGTGGGGACAGTGCACTGTCAACACCGTGTATGGTGAGGATGGTGTGCTGCTGACCTTTACTGCGGCTGTTGTGGATCGGTGGAGGGAATCATTCGAAGACCTCCTCAATCCCAGCCTGGGGAATCTGTGGTGGGCTCTCCTATTTCTGGGGCTAAGGTTGCTGAAGTAGTTAAAAAGCTCCTTGGTGGCAAGGCCCCGGGGGTGAATGAGAACCGCCCGGAGTTCCTTAAGGCTCTGGATGCTGTGGAGCGGTCTTGGTTGACAAGACTCTGCAACATCGCGTGGACATGGGGGGCGGTACCTCCGGATTGGCATACCGGGGTGGAGGTTCCTCTCTTTAAGAAGGGGAACCGGAGGGTGTGTTTCAACTATTGTGGGATCACACTCCTCAGCCTTTCCGGTAAGGTCTATTCAGGTGTACTGGAGAGGAGGCTACGCCGGATAGTCGAACCTCGGCTCCAGAAGGAACAGTGTGGTTTTCGTCCTGGTCGTGGAGCGGTAGACCAGCTCTATACTCTCGGCAGGGTCCTTGAGGGTGCATGGGAGTTTGCCCAACCAGTCTACATGTGCTTTGTGGACTTGGAGAAGGCATTCGACCGTGTCCCCAGGGAAGTCCTGTGGGGAGTGCTCAGAGAGTATGGAGTATCGGACTGTCTGATTGTGGCGGTCCGCTCCCTGTATGATCAGTGTCTGAGCTTGGTCCGCATTGCCAGCAGCAAGTCGGACCCGTTTCCAGTGAGGGTTGGACTCCGCCAAGGTTGCCCTTTGTCACCGATTCTGTTCATAACCTTTATGGACAGAATTTCTAGGCGCAGTCAGGGCGTTGAGGGGATCCGGTTTGGTGGCTGCAGGATTAGGTCTCTGCTTTTTGCAGATGATGTGGTCCTGAAGGCTCAACTGGCCAGGATCTTCAGCTCTCACTGGATCGGTTCACAGACGAGTGTGAAACGACTGGGATGAGAATCAGCACCTCGAAGTTCGAGTCTATGGTTCTCGCCCGGAAAAGGGTGGAGTACCATCTCCAAGTTGGGGATGAGATCTTTCCCCAAGTGGAGGAGTTCAAGTACCTAGGAGTCTTGTTCACAAGTGAGGGAAGAGTGGTTCGTGAGATCGACAGGCGGATCGGTGCGGCGTCTTCAGTAATGCGGACGCTGTATTGAGCCGTTGTGGTGAAGAAGGAGCTGAGCCGGAAGGCACAGCTCTAATTTACCGGTCGATCTACGTTCCCATCCTCACCTATGGTCATGAGCTTTAGGTTATGACCGAAAGGACAAGATCATGCGTACAAGCGGCCGAAATGAGTTTCCTCCGCCGGGTCTCTCCCTTAGAGATAGGGTGAGAAGCTCTGTCATCCGGGAGGAGCTCAAAGTAAAGCCGCTGCTCCTCCACATCGAGAGGAGCCAGATGAGGTGGTTCGGGCATCTGCTCAGGATGCCACCCGAACGCCTCCTTAGGGAGGTGTTTAGGGCACGTCCGAACAGCAGGAGGCCACGGAGAAGACCCAGGACACGGGAATGGGAATGCCTCGGGATTCCCCGGGAGGAGCTGGACGAAGTGGCTGGGGAAAGGGAAGTCTGGGCTTCTCTGCTTAGGCTGCTGCCCCAGCAACCCAACCTCGGATAAGCGGAAGAAAATGGATGGATGGATAATTTATTGAGTTTAATTGTATTTTAATTTTTAGTACAGTATCAAATGAGTCAAAAGTCGCTCAAACATTTTTTATGGTTTAAGAAAGATTAAAAACATTTTTAATTTGAGGCAAATTGATGCACTTTATAGCTTTTAATTTACTGACTAATAAACAATGATAATTAAGTTATTCTTTGTTGTAAGTGATCTATATTTATTTCTATCTATTTTCTTTACCTGTTTTATTTAATGTTAATAAGGATACAATTTTATGCAGAGGTGTACTTATAACAATTTTATCGAAAAAGAATCGTATTTATAGTCATGGTGGATCAAAAATGTTTTCTTCTTCCTGAGGTGTGGGGGAGTAAGAGAAATAACTGAGAAGCACTGCTTTAGAAAGAGTACTTTGGTGAAACAAATCTCCTTTTAGTAGAGTGTGCCAACAAATTTGTGCTGGCCAATTGATCGCCGTTTTGTGTGAAGTGAAGTGAATTACATTTATATAGCGCTTTTTCTCAAGTGACTCAAAGCGCTTTACATAGTGAAACCCAATATCTAAGTTACATTCAAACCAGTGTGGGTGGCACTGGGAGCAGGTGGGTAAAGTGTCTTGCCCAAGGACACAACGGCAGTGACTAGGATGGCGGAAGCGGGGATCGAACCTGCAACCCTCAAGTTGCTGGCACGGCCGCTCTACCAACCGAGCTATACCGCCCCGCTCTACCAACCGAGCTATACCGTGTTGGGAAAGAGTTTGATATGTTCGTGTCGATCAAGTTGGTTCTGCCATCACACAGCGTTGGGACACCATTGTGGGATTTTTAGTGACTATGCCCTACATCAGTACATTAGTAAATACGTTTTAAAAATATATATAAATTCAATTTACACTGTATAACAAACAAAGCCATACCTTATTTTCCCCTGCGGCCATGCCTTCATAGATCTCCTTGAGCTTGCCATAATGCGGGCGCAAAAATTTGAGCGGTTTGGGTACTGACGTCATAGAAGTGGTCGAGGAGCGAATCAGTCTGCGTAGCTCTTCCAATGCAGGACGGTACAGCGCTGTGTCTTTCTCCTAAAAATGTGCGCGAAAAAGGTGGGTTTAGGGCTCAGTCAGGTTATTTACTACATATATGCAAAGTATGAAGACAATTACATGATACTCACGCTCAATCTCTCCACCATCATTTCTAAATCCTCTTGTAATTGCTTATCTTCTTCAGACTGGAAAATAAATAATTGGTGAAATAAGAAGTCGGTTCATATATTTGTAAAAAAAATTTAATGAATCATCACACATTACATAAACTGTATAATATATTAACTCACACAGCATAGTATCACCCCAACAACTGCAAATATGTTTACAATATATTTTTTAAAATACCATAAATAAACAAATGCCTGAACATGGGTGATGATAGCGGTTTTTACAATTACTATAAGGCTACCCAAATAGTTTTCTATGCACTGATCAGTCAGTACGTTTTGATCAACATAGCCTATGCATAGCAATTGGATTGTAATGTATTGTGTTGTGTATAATATTTGATTACGTACTATGTATTATTATTATTATGTATGAGTATTAATATGCTGCCGACCCAAGTTGACCGTTAGCAAAACATGCTACATTTAGCTAGCCAGTGAGCTAGGGCAGACGTTAGCAAAAATAGTGACATTTATGTGTAAACATCCATAGAGTCCAGACCAAACTGTACTACCCGAGCGTTGCTATAACGTCTGACAACTTCTCAGCAGACTGATGTCCATGTATCACACAAGCATGTAAAATGACAGCAGTTGTGGCCCGCTGCCTCAACACGACAGTGACTAAGGCAAAATAACACCGGCAGCTTTACCTGACGATGATTCAACAATACTCACCAATTCTTGCTCCTCTTTCTTTTCTTTATCCTTTCCAGAAGTTTTGGAGTCCTTTTCTTTGTTCTTTTCATTCTCCTCGTTTTTATCGGACAGCTTCTTCTCTTTGTTTTTCGAGTCCTCCATGGTTGCAGCGCCGTAAACTTACCGCAGATAGCGAATGAAACAACGGAAGCGGAAGTGTTGTCGTGCTCGCTGTCGAGAAAATGTTAATGTTTTCTTATGTACCGCCACCTGCTGGTGGTAGGTATTACTAAGAAGCGTTAACGTCAAAAAGCTGGAAAAGGATACCTTGATCAAAAATTGGATCATCAAATTCAATTTGAACGTATTTTGTCTTCAGAAGTCCCTCTTTTATTTAAATGTGAATTATGTGACTAAAGCTCCACATACGTTTGTTACTGTAATTTCCTACGTTTTTCCAGTGCTTTGAAGTGGCAGAAGAAGTCACATGACCACATAAGTCACATGCTCCGCTGTGTTTTTATTTCAACATGGCTTTTCAAGCCTACCGATTCCTTGTCTCTTTTGTATCTTTATTTGTCGTATTTTCGTGTTTTGTCGCGGTCGAGGGCCTACAAAAGGGCTTCTTTAAGTTTCATAAACTGCACTATACAAGACTTGCCACTGACGAGCAATGGTTCGTACAGAAACTTGATCACTTCAACGGCGCAGACAGCAGAGTGTGGAACCAAGTAAGTGTGGATTTGTTTTATGTTGTTGTATTATATCGTCTCAATAGATAATATTATGTACATTCAACTTGGATATAACTTGAATATATGTGTAAAGCTTGGAAAGCTGTCTCGTGGATTTCCACTTCGCAATTTGAGTGCACACTGGACAAGTGCGTTTACGCTGAAGTAATAAATGTAGTGCGCCACTAGTCCCCGGATGTTGCACTTAACACGCCCCAAATGGCGAGTGTGCACTTACTCTAGTGCAGGGGTGTCCAACTCAAATACAGAGTGGGCCAAAATTTAAAACTGAACAAAGCCGCGGGCCAAGGTTGAACAAATTAACCTTATAATAGGGACCCAAACAAGTTTTCCATTGAATATTGAACAAGCAAGGCTTATATAACTTTGTAGTGACATCCAAAATGGAGTTTCAAATAATAATAATTAAAAAATATCAATAGCATATCAAATAAAATTTAAATAAAAATTGAATGCTTCTTTTCTATTTGCTGCCTTCTGAGGTAGATATCAACATTAACTTTTTCCACAGGCTAATAAATTTGAAAATAAAATAACAATGAATAAACCAACCATTCAGGAGGACTTTAAACTGCTCAGTTTGCAACACACTGATCTAATCTGATGTGCCCAAGCCAGATACCTGGCATCTTTTCTTGGATGCTAGTTCTTTAATGTCGGGGCTCAGGCTTTGAGCTGAGGCAACCTTCATTATCGAACGAAGGTGTTCATCAGTCATTATATCTCGTTGTCCACCCGGACTACAGTCTTGGGGGCGTGCCTTAAAGGCACTGCCTTTAACGTCCTCTACGAGCTGTCGTCACGTCCGCTTTTCATCCATTCTAACAACGTGCCGACCCAGTCACAAGATATGTGACAAAATACCCCCCCCCCCCCCCCCCACACACACACACACACACACACACACACACACACCTTGTAGCGTCCCGGAAGAGTTAGTGCTGCAAAGGGTTCTGGGTATTTGTTCTGTTGTGTTTATGTTGTGTTACGGTGCGGATGTTCTCCCGAAATGTGTTTGTCATTCTTGTTTGGTGTGGGTTCACAGTGTGGCGTATATTTCTAACAGTGTTAAAGTTGTTTATACGGCCACCCTCAGTGTAACCTGTATCGCTGTTGATCAAGTATGCCTTGCCTTCACTTGTGTGTGCGTGCAGAAGCCGCACATATTATGTGACTGGGCTAGCACTCGTTGGACTGGATGAAAAGCGGATGTGACGATTTTCGGGAGGGGCACTGAAATTTGGGAGTCTCCCGGGAGGGTTGGCAAGTATGAGAATTAGCGGTGAATGCGGTGTTACCGCGGCACCGCCGCTGTATATAATCGGCGGGCCAGCTCTAGTGTTAATTTGATATCGCCTCAAGGGCCAAGTGAAATTACACGGCGAGCCACATTTGGCCCGCGGGCCAGAGTTTGACACCCATGCTCTAGTGGTTGCAATTCACATTTAAAAAGGAGAGAAGAAATGGCAGAATACGTTTTAAAATATTTTCCAGTAAGTGCCCAATGCCAGTAGTCGATTAGGATTTAAAATGAAAAATGTTTAGTTAATGTGAAATTGCATTGTGTTCATGACAGGTTGTAATGTAAGAACACTAAAACTACCTTGGAACTTTCAGTAGTTAGTGCCATCTCACTTGACGATAGCATGATAACTGTTAGCATGTTGACATTTTAGCATTTTAGCTGCTATCCTCAGTTCCTCTCATAAAAATAATGTATTTTCTTGGCAAGATGTAAAAACACTATATAACTGCCAGTCTGTAGTTACTGCCATCTTGTTAACTGTTGGCATTTTCACATTAAAGGCCTACTGAAATGAATTTTTTTTATTTAAACGGGGATAGCAGATCCATTTTATGTGTCATACTTGATCATTTTGCGATATTGCCATATTTTTGCTGAAAGGATTTAGTATAGAACAACGACGATAAAGTTTGCAACTTTTGGTCTCTGATTAAAAAAAAGCCTTGCCCCTACCGGAAGTAGCGTGACGTCACCGGAGGAAGGGCTGCTCACATTTTCTTATTGTTTACAATGCAGCGAGAGAGATTCAGACCGAGAAAGTGACGATTACCCCATTAATTTGAGCGAGGATGAAAGATTCGTGGATGAGGAACGTGAAAGTGAAGGACTAGAGTGCAGTGCAGAATGTATCTTTTTTCGCTCTGACCGTAACTGAGGTACAAGGGTTCATTGGATTCCACACTCTCTCCTTTTTCTATTGTGGATCACGGATTTGTATTTTAAACCACCTCGGATACTATATCCTCTTGAAAATGAGAGTCGAGAACGCGAAATGGACATTCACAGTGACTTTTATCTCCACAACAATACATCGGTGAAGCACTTTAGCTACTGAGCTAACGTGATAGCATCGTGCTTAAATGCAGATAGAAACAAAACAAATAAGCCCCTGACTGAAAGGATAGACAGAAGATCAACAATATTACCAAACTCTGGACATGTAACTACACGGTTAATGCTTTCCAGCTTGGCGAAGCTTAGCAATGCTGTTGCTAACGACACCATTGAAGCTAACTTAGCTACGGAACCTCGACAGAGCTATGGTAAAAACATTAGCTCTGCACCTACGCCAGCTCTCATCTGCTCATCACGACCCGTGCTCACCTGCGTTCTAGCGATCGACGGTACGACGAAGGACTTCACCCGATCACCGATGCGGTCGGCGGCCAGGAGACGGAGGAAGTCAAGGTGAGGTCGGCGGCTAGCGCCTCTGCTATCCATCTCAAAGTCCTCCTGGTTGTGTTGCTGTAGTCCACCGCTAATACACCGATCCCACCTACAACTTTCTTCTTTGCAGTCTCCATTGTTCATTAAACAAATTGCAAAAGATTCACCAACACAGATGTCCAGAATACTGTGGAATTTTGAGATGAAAACAGAGCTTTTTGTATTGGATTCAATGGGCTCCGAATACTTCCGCTTCAACGATTGACGTCACGCGCAAACGTCATCATATCGAAATGTTTTCAGACGGAAGTGTGGCGAGAAATTTAAAATTGCACTTTATAAGTAAACCCGGCCGTATTGGCATGTGTTGCAATGTTAAGATTTCATCATTGATATATAAACTATCAGACTGCGTGGTCGGTAGTAGTGGGTTTCAGTAGGCCTTTAAGCATCATTTATTTACATGGCAGGACGCAAGAACACCATAGAACTGCCTTGGAACTTTAGGTAGTTAGTGCCATCTTACTTGGTGCTAGCATGCTAACCGTTGGCATGTTGACATTTTAGCCATCATTCTCAGTATCTCACATTAAACATCATTTGCAAGATGTAACAATACTATAGAACTGCCAATTCCGCACATTATATATCATGTATTTCCATGGCAATATGTAAGAACACTATAGAACTGCCTTACAATTGTTGGTAGTTAATGCCATCTTACTTTGGGCGAGCATGATAACTGTTAGCATTTTGACATTTTCGCGATCATGCTCACTTCCTCACTTTAAGCTTCATCGAGTCATACCAAAGACTATAAAAATGGGACCTGTTACCTCCCTGCTTGGCACTCAGCATCAAGGGTTGGAATTGGGGTTTAAATCACCAAAAATGATTCCCGGGTGCGGCACCGCTGCTGCCCACTGCTCCCCTTACCTCCCAGGGGGTGAACAAGGGGATGGGTCAAATGCAGAGGACAAATTTCACCACACCTAGTGTGTGTGTGACAATCATTGGTACTTTAACTTTAACTTAAAATTGATGTACATGGCAGGATGTGAGAACACTATAGAACTGCTTTGGAACTTTTGGTAGTTAATACCATCATACTTGGTGATAGCATGTTAACTGTTAGCATTTTAGCCTTCATCCTCAGTTCCTCACATTAAACTTCATTTGACAGGATGTAAGACCACTATAGAACAGCCATAGTACCTTTTGGTAGGTAGTGCCATCATACAGAGTATGTCCCAAATTCAAAGTTGCTCTTTTGAGGCATGCTAAAAAACCTAATGCACTTTGTGACTTCAATAATAAATATGGCAGTGCCATGTTGGCACTTTTTTCCATAACTTGAGTTGATTTATTTTGGAAAACCTTGTTACATTGTTTAATGCATCCAGCGGGGCATCACAACCGAATTAGGCATAATAATGTGTTTAATTCCATGACCGTATATATCGGTATCGGTTGATATCGGAATCGGTAATTAAGAGTTGGACAATATCGGATATCGGCAAAAAAGCCATTATTGGACATCTCTAATGCTATCTGTTAGCATTTTGACCTTTTAGCCATAGTCTTCAGTTCCTCACATTAAACATTTTTGTTTACATGGCAAGATGTAAGAACACTTTATAACTTGGAACTTTCAGTAGCTTAAATAGTGCATTCTCACTGGCTGATAGCATGCTAGCTATTAGTATTGTTAGCATTTACATTTTGTTGGGATTGTAGCATAATTAAAACAGGTAACAGGTTGGACTTTATGTACACAGTACTTATCTTGCATTGTTCTTGCCAGCCTTGGTATTTTGCATATTTCATTGACATTTAGTTCTTTAAAGGGGGCATGTAATGATTTTAATCTACATTTAACACACTTCGCAATGGCGCCGTCTTTTTCATCTGAGATTAGTGGCTTCTTCAACTTTGTAAACACAGAAGTGTTCATTTTATAGACCATTGGTTCTCACACTTAGAAAACACTTGACTCTCCAAGTAGCACCGCAATGACCAACATTAAATTTACAATAACGTAGAAGGCCATTTTATTAATTAAAAACAATGCAGAGGTTTTATTTAACAAGTATATTTAATATTTTTAGATTATTTTGGATAGTATTTCATGTATATTCCGTGGTTCAGTCAAATAACGCGACAGAGATGGATGGACGTGAAGATGTTATTAATATATATTTTTTTAAATTAATATTGTAATGGACTGGGTTCTATGTTATCTTATGTTCCACATGTAGTTTAGTCATTGTTTAACAGATGTTGTGATTTTCTATGGCCTTAAAGGCATCATTGTTACGTGCAGCTTTCCCCATAGACATCTTATAAGTACTCGCAGCATCGACCGCTACTGCCTACTGGCGCTGACGAGACGCGGGGCCACCATCTTGGAGTGGTGATCCGCTCCACTCAGTGCAATTCATTTGGCAGGAGCAATGAACTCTAAGCGCATTTAATCAATCTTACCTCACTGAATACCACTGATTTTCACGTGTTTTTTTTTTGTCATACGTGTAGCTATGATAAAGGACACATGTTTTATTATTCATAGTTTGCTTAACAGTAATAGAATATTCTTATATGCTATAAGTGACCAGATGTCCGAGATCAAAACTGGGAATATAATCCCAGAGAAGGGGGGAAAAAATGGTCAGCTATTTTTAAATTCAAGAAACAATATGATTAGGTTATATATACATGCGTATATCCTACATAAACAATGTATGAATACATTAGATATCTACAGTATATATCTTAGGGACCTATAGACTGTATCTCTGTTGCTGCAGCAGCAGAGAGTTTATTCTGTTATGACACTTTGTATTGATATTGTGTATTACATTCTTCCCTTAAATGATAATGTTTACATTGATTGTTTTATATGTATTTTTTATGTGTGTCGCTTTGGATAAAAGCGTCTGCCAAATACTTAAACATAAACATATACAAACACCTAAAAGTCTTTGGTTCAAAAAGGAGATTGCGCTTCTCAATGTGATTCAAGATGGAGTGCCAAACCCAAAAAAAAGTAATCCAGTAAATGTTTCAAAAATGTTTGAAAAGGTAGCACATCCCAAAATTAAGACTAGTAGGACAAAATACTCACATTTCACTTGGTTTATTGCTCACATCAAAAAAGAGGAACGCTTACGCGTTTCGGCACGTGGCCTTCGTCAGAGCGTTTAAGAGTACATACAATTTCAGTGTCAATTTATACATACACACACACTCAGAGTTCACAACTGGGAATTGGATCCAATTACTGGGGAACCAATCACATGTCTTCTTCCTTGCTGATGCTGGGACCAATTTTCAGGTGGAGCTTCTGCAAAACACTGTTGTTAGGACTAGCATACACTAGATGGCACTGGACTGGATACTGGATGACTACAATGACACAGAAGGAACAATTATGTTAAAAAACATTTTAGGCTATAGTCATCATTGAGTCCATTTGGTGTCATAGTATTGAGTGTGTAGATCCAGAACATTTCTCTCTGTGATAGTTTTTTCAAAATATCTCCTCCTCTTTTGGGCATCATGATTTGTTCAATCCCATATAATCTTAATGAAGAGGGTGAACCGTGGTTTGCTTCAGAGTAATGTCTTGCAATGGCATAGTCCATATTGCCTGTACGAATTGCTGTTTTGTGCTCAGATATTCTTTGTTTTAGCGGCCTTTTGGTTTTTCCAATGTAGGCTAAGCTACAGGGACATAATAGCATGTAGACCACATGAGTTGACTTACAGTTGATGAATTCCCTTATTGGAATTTTCTTCCCAGTGTGAGGATGGTTAAATGATTTAGTTTTTGTTGTATTGTTACAGCAGGCACAGTTACCACATCTATACATGCCTGTTGTTGTTGTTGTTGTCAACCATGTGGTGGTCTTTTTGGGAATCATATTCTTATACATGACCATGTTTTTAATTGTAGGCGCTCTCCTGAAAGCAAAAAGAGGTGGGGATTTGCAGAGGTCCTTTAGTGTTTCTTCTGCTTGGAGCACATGCCAGTGTTTCTTGAGTGTCTCCTTTATTTGTGAAGCACAATGGTTGAATTCAGTGGAGAAACAGGCCCGGCTTGGATTCTTAGTTTTCTGAATGTTGGACAGGAGATCAGTACGAGCAGTAGTATTAGCTCGCTGTATGGCTTTCTGAATAGAGTTAGAGGCATAACCTCTTTCTTTGAACCGAGCAGCCATGATTATTTCTTTGGAGTGAAAGTCCTCAAGGTCTGAACAGTTGCGTTTGAGCCTCAAAAACTGACCCACTGGGATATTGTCCTTTAGGGGTTTGGGATGATTGCTTGTGGCATGTAATATTGAATTTCGTTCCATATCTTTTCTATAAATAGAAGTGTGAATAGCTCCTGTTTCATCTTTATGTATGCTCAAATCCAAATAATTAATCTTTTCAGTGCTATGTTCACAGGTGAATTTAAGGAACGCTGAACTATTGTTGAGATATTTCACAAAGTCCATCAATTCTTCTTGCGTCCCCTCCCAAAATATCAGGATGTCATCAATGTATCGTTTGTACAGTTTTATATTTGAATGGTAAGGGTTACTATTTGGGTCATGTATGACTTCTTCTTCCCATTTCCCTACCACTAATCCAGCTACAGAGGGCGCTGTTGCGGTCCCCATCGCAGTCCCTGCTTGTTGGAGATACCATTTGGAGTCATACAGCATGTAGTTGTGACTCAGTACATAGTGTAACAATTCTAATAGAAATTCATTAGGGGGATTGTGTGTTGCTTCTCTCTTGGATAGGTAATAGGCCACAGAGTTCAAAGCATCTTCATGGGGAATGCAACCATATAGGTTTTCAACATCAAGAGACACCAATATTGTATTCTGATTTGCAGTATATTCAGTCAGACAGTTAAGTACATCTTTTGTGTCTCCAAGGTAGGCGGGTAGGTCTTTCACAAAATCTTTCAAGAAGAAGTCAACATATTTTGACAATGGTTCAGTCACTGAGCCTCTTCCTGAGACTATTGGCCTCAATGGGGGTTCTGTAGGATGTTTATGGATTTTGGGAAGACAATATATGATGGGGGTGACTGGGTGCTGGTTAGTCAGATAGGCATGCTCATTTTTTTGTGATCCAGTTTGATTCGAATGCAACTTTCAGCAGACTGTCAATTTCAGATTTAAATTCATCCATAGGATTTTTCTCTAGCTTCCTGTAGGTGGGGCTGTTCAAAAGTTCAAGCATTTTCTGATGGTAGTATTCAGTGTCAAGGATACACACAGCTCCTGCTTTGTCTGCTGAGCGGATAGTGATTTCTGGATTGTTCTCCAACTCTTCTAATGCATTGCGCTCTTCAGAACTCAAGTTTGAGTATTTTGGGCCTTTATCTTTTTTTAACATTTTTTCAAGATCATTCTCAACTAATTTGTTAAATGTCAAAATCGCAGGGCTTAGGTTGGTGAAAGGGCAAAATGATGACTTTGGAGCAAAGGGAGAAGGTTTTTGTGTTCCAGTTTTACTCTCTTCACTTTGTGATGACTGTTCAGTTGAATATGCTGCATTTTTATGGAGAGGAGAGAAAAAGTGTTTCAAATGAAGTTGTCTCATGAACTTATAGGTGTCAACTTTTAGGTTGAAAGCATTGACTTTGTTGGTTACTGCAAATGAAAGACCTTTATTTAGAACTGAGGTTTGGGCTGGGGTGAGTGGAACTTTAGACAGATTCACTATGGGTGATTGAATTGTCTTGGGGATCTCCTGGGTGGACCTCTTCCCTCGTTTGCCCCGCCTCGTCTTCCTCTTCCTCTTCCACGTTGGTGTGGGTGGGGTAGATCTAAAAAAGGTGCTCTGCGGTTGGTTGTCAGATCCTCACTCTCACTTGATTGGTCACTCACAGCTGAGGGATAGTCATCAGATTGACGATAGACACCTGGTTTGGCTCTGATTCTCTGTCTTCCTCTGTAGGTTGGTTTTTGCCATTGGTAAACTGTTCCCTCTTTGTAGTCATTCAAATCACGTTGGTATTTCTTCATTTTGTATTGTTTGAGTTGTATCTTGAATGAGTCCAATGACTTCAACATTTTCTCTTCCATTTGGGTGACCTCCTCTAATCCCTGGAGGTTGTGAATTTTTGTCTCAAGAGCTTTTATGGTTTCAAGTTTTTTTGACTGCTCAGCTTTTGACTTTTCAATGATCAATACTTCTAGATCTAATGAACATTTGTTTAGGATTTGTTCCCACTTCTTCATAAAGTCAGGGTCATCTGTGCCAAAGGCTGGAATTTTGTTGATTCGAAGCCCTCTGGGGATACGTTGCTGTCGTCTGTACTCAGACAGTGTAACAGCATGCCACAGTAATCGTGTCTCCTGTTTCTTTAAATCTTCAAGTTCAGAAAAAAGGCCTTTAGTATCTGTGCTTTGATTTTCAGTTTGGACCCAGTTTTCAAATTCAGTGTGGGGCAACAGAATACTCTCTATGTCTTCCTCTGAATAGTTAAATGTCTCTGACCTTGCTTCGGTCTGCTGATTGAGTAGCTCAAATGATGTGGCCATTGTGGTTGTATTTGTCCGATTTTAGATTGGAGCAGCAATTTCAAAAGATAACTGGTTCAAAAAGGAGATTGCGCTTCTCAATGTGATTCAAGATGGAGTGCCAAACCCAAAAAAAAGTAATCCAGTAAATGTTTCAAAAATGTTTGAAAAGGTAGCACATCCCAAAATTAAGACTAGTAGGACAAAATACTCACATTTCACTTGGTTTATTGCTCACATCAAAAAAGAGGAACGCTTACGCGTTTCGGCACGTGGCCTTCGTCAGAGCGTTTAAGAGTACATACAATTTCAGTGTCAATTTATACATACACACACACTCAGAGTTCACAACTGGGAATTGGATCCAATTACTGGGGAACCAATCACATGTCTTCTTCCTTGCTGATGCTGGGACCAATTTTCAGGTGGAGCTTCTGCAAAACACTGTTGTTAGGACTAGCATACACTAGATGGCACTGGACTGGATACTGGATGACTACAATGACACAGAAGGAACAATTATGTTAAAAAACATTTTAGGCTATAGTCATCATTGAGTCCATTTGGTGTCATAGTATTGAGTGTGTAGATCCAGAACATTTCTCTCTGTGATAGTTTTTTCAAAATATCTCCTCCTCTTTTGGGCATCATGATTTGTTCAATCCCATAGAATCTTAATGAAGAGGGTGAACCGTGGTTTGCTTCAGAGTAATGTCTTGCAATGGCATAGTCCATATTGCCTGTACGAATTGCTGTTTTGTGCTCAGATATTCTTTGTTTTAGCGGCCTTTTGGTTTTTCCAATGTAGGCTAAGCTACAGGGACATAATAGCATGTAGACCACATGAGTTGACTTACAGTTGATGAATTCCCTTATTGGAATTTTCTTCCCAGTGTGAGGATGGTTAAATGATTTAGTTTTTGTTGTATTGTTACAGCAGGCACAGTTACCACATCTATACATGCCTGTTGTTGTTGTTGTTGTCAACCATGTGGTGGTCTTTTTGGGAATCATATTCTTATACATGACCATGTTTTTAATTGTAGGCGCTCTCCTGAAAGCAAAAAGAGGTGGGGATTTGCAGAGGTCCTTTAGTGTTTCTTCTGCTTGGAGCACATGCCAGTGTTTCTTGAGTGTCTCCTCAACATATATAAACACCTGAAAGTCTTTATATCAGCTAAAACCACCAATCTGTTTCACTGGATTCAGAATAAAACCAAATTCTGTTTTACCCAACAATGTTAGTATTGTTACTTGAAGCTAGACTAAATTTAGACTTGTATAATACTGTATAGTCACTGTCCATCTGATTGTCTAGTTAGCTAACATATATTACCCCCCGCCCCCTACACAATCGGGACCATGGTCCTAACTTTTACCCCTGTTGGCTTTTACAATCTTTATCTTCATCATTTATTTCAACTTTATGTTATTCAAGTATGACATTTTTTTATTTAATTAATTTCATTGACAAGCAATTCTATTATGGTCATACTCTTGTTTGCTAGCGGCTACGATTCCAGTACTATTGAAGATCTTTGCTCCTTCTCAACTCTGTGGTAATATTATTTTCACAAAATACAACCAATAGTACGTTAATGTTAAATATTACTTGTGAAAAGTAATCCCCCGATTCCTATTTTCAACAGTCTGCTCATTTGAGCAGGAAAAGGCTGAACACCCGCCCGGCATATTTGTTTTCTACCTGTCAACTGTCAGTTCAGGCTGCTCGCCGGCTCCTCATCCCCACTTCAAGATGGCGGCCAAATTTCTCACGTCACAGCAGCCAATGCTGCGTCTACTTATAAGATGTCTATGGCTTTCTCTGCCAATGTTCGTCTTTGATACATGTGTTCTGCGTGTTGATTGGCTGGGAGACTGGGAAAGGGCAGACGTAAGCAGACATTCGGTTCGCACGCGTGTTGAGTGATAGAAATGACGGAGTAAGACGGTTCTGTTTGTGCCTTTATTATTTATTTGGGCATCGACTACAGCCTACAGAAATCTGACTTTAACAATTTCCAATGAATTCTGATAAAACTTTGATAACAGCTTAAGTCATTTCATTACAATATTTAATTAAGTGATTCTTTGGCTTGCCACAAGATGGAGCCACAGTTTGAGAATCACTGTTATAGACATCAGATCAGGCGGGAGGGCATGAGACAAGAAGAAATAACGCAGGAGACTGAAGCTGCCAACAGTATGGGGAGGAGGCTGACCCACAGCAAATACTAGAATGCCTACATAGGTACGTCCGTCAATCTGTGACATCACAAATGGCCCACCGCTTAAAAAGACTGCAAAACACAGCGTTCAGAGGCAACTAAAATTGCGTGCAAGCTCAAGCTCAAATGCATTAAACGTTGACGCTTTGACATTGTTTACCTCGAGCATCCAACATTGTAACAACATTTATAAGTCAGAAAAGAGGAAAATCATCATAGGTCACCCTTAGGCAAAATATGTTCCCACAATGTTGTGGCAATGTTTATACGCAGGGCGAGCATTTTGCAACACATTTTTTCTAATTATTAAAAAAGAAAATATAAAAACTTTTTTATTTTTATTTTCCTGTCACAGAGGTACTTTGTGAACGATGCCTTCTACAAGCCAGGTGGCCCGGTGTTTCTTATGATTGGTGGGGAAGGTCCAGCCAATCCAGCGTGGATGCAGCATGGAACCTGGCTTACTTATGCAGAGAAACTGGGCGCAATTTGCTTCATGTTGGAGCATCGCTTCTACGGAAAGAGCCACCCAACAGCGTACGTTTTTATGATTTGGTCCTATTTAATGGTGTGCAAATCAACATTTGCATATTTTTCTCATACATTCAGATGCTGAAGCTATTTGTTTTTGTATTGTGTTTTGTTTAATTAAATGATAAATAACTGTAGCCTATGTGCCACCAGATGGCAGCCATGCATTCAAATGAGAACACCCCTTGCCATGCACAATTCCAGTATTCCTATTTACAGCTGCACATCTAAAACAATTATGTCATCTCTCTATTAAGTGACCTGAGCACTGAGAACCTGCGGTTCCTTAGTAGTCGTCAAGCTTTGGCCGACCTGGCCCACTTTCGCACCGCCATTGCTGAGAGCCGAGGACTGTTCAACAGGAAGTGGGTGGCGTTTGGAGGGTCCTATCCGGGTTCTTTAGCAGCATGGTTCAGGCTGAAGTATCCTCATCTGGTGCACACATCCGTTGCCAGCAGTGCTCCTCTTCATGCCACGGTCAACTTCCCAGGTAGAAGGAAACATTGGAGCAGCACAAACAGAAAACACATTAAATCAGTCTGACAACCATCATGGTTCATACAATCCAAAACCATTATTATTTTTTTAACCATACAATTTGTAAATATTCTTACCTTGTGCTGACATCTGTAGATGAATTTGTGCTTTTTTGTCTGTTGTTATAGCCTTGTTTCATCTTTATTTTTGTGGTTTTCTTTTTAGAGTATTTGGAGGTTGTGTGGCGTTCGCTGGCCTCAGAGAATGCAGACTGTCCTCTACTAGTGAAAACGGCTTCGGATAGCCTAACAGAGCGACTCGAAGACCCAAAGAACTACGAGAACATCACCAAAGATTTCAGGTATAGTATCATCACTCTTTTTTTCCTACACTTTTATGGCCGGTGATATTCGGGCACATTTTAAGTTAACCAGGATGGATGGATCTAAATTAAAAACATTTAAAACATTAATTAAAGTCACATACAGTTTTTTCATTTACAGTATAAAACAAGTAAAACATCAATACATTACCGTATTTCCTCAATTTACGAGCTTAGTTGGTTTTGTTTATTTGTTTATTTAAAAAGTCACGTACATCAGGCGCACCAGGTTATAAGGCGCACTATCGATTTTTGAGAAAATGAAAGGATTTTAAGTGCATCTTAAAGTCCGATAAATACGTTACTTGGTTAATATTTTCATGGTCACGGCATGAAAATGGAGTATTGTTTTTTTAAAAGGCTTTGTAGGCGGAATACAGGAACTCCATCAGCTACGTAGTTAGCTGTCTTGTACTAGTTGTTTTTTCCTATTTGAAATGCACAAAAAAGAGACACACGTAGGGATTATGAACGAAAGTGCAAGTGCAGTTCACCTTTAAAACTAATTTTAAGTGTAAGTGAAGCTATTTAAAATCTTTATTATGTTAAAAAAGCATCTCTTCATTCTGCTTTGTAGGTGCGTTAATAAATGTATTATTTTGTTTTGGGTTAGTGTTGCCTCATGTCTTCCTTGTTCTGTACTTCTGCTTTTTCCATCCAGTTTGTGTTCCAAACTGCAGATTGAGACGGAAACAGACTCTGCCTACTTCCTGGAAATGCTGGCTGGCAACTTCATGGATGTGGTCCAGTATAATGAAGACAACAGGGGGTTTGAGGTGGGCCACAATGAGCACATTGTGACATAGGACTGTTGAAAAAAAGAAAAAAAAAGATAGTGTTTTCGTTAACCAACGGGGACTTCCAAGGAGTTGAAGTGAAAACAAAAAAAACAATTTTAAATTGATGCTGCTAACTATACCTAATTATAATTAGTGTAAAGCAGACCAAATCTGCTGGAAATCTAGTTTTTAAATACAGATTAAACCTACAATTATACGGTTAGTCTTTCTTGGCATGTGCAGTTGCATTCAAAATGGTTCTACCCTGATTTTAAATGACATGAGGAAAAGGTACCGACTTTGAATAGATTTATTGGTGCCCATTTATAATATTAGTTGTGTTGAGTTATTCAGTTGTTTTTGTTTGGTTGGTTAAGTGCAGACTGCTGCAGCCAGTGAATGAACTTTGCAAATATATATCACAAACTTTAGAGGGGGTTTTAGAGTTATGTACATAGAGATTTTCTAGTAAATGGTGCAGACAGGAAGTAAAAAAAAATATCTGAATTCAGTTCAAATAACATATAAATATTGATTTGGACACCTGCACCTCTTAGAAAAACACCTTCTATCTTTTCTATGGTAGCATTTTTGTTTTAATAGATATACCATCAGCAACAAAATCCAGAAAGGAACTAACAATATTTATGATAAAGGAAGTGAATATTATTACAGTAGGGAAATGATTCATATGGCCATTCCTGGGTGGATCTTTTCAATGCAGTCTGTTGAAAAAAATGGAAAGCGCCACTCTACATAGAAAACTGACGCTGTGGTCAAAGTTGGAATTTCCACCAAACACATTGTAAGATATTCAACATTCTACTGCCATCTGGCGGCTAAAGTAGATAGTGCGCGCCCTAAATTTGTCACGTTTCATGTGTCAGGTAAACCTTGACAATGAATATGATCCCTTTCTTACTGAGGGAAGTTGCTCCACACTGTGTATGGAGACACACTGTCAGCCAAAGGGTATCAGCATTTGTGCTCGGTATTAAAAGGCATCAATCGCCGGTGGTCGATCAGTGGTCGATCGATCCGCACATTCCTACTATTTTGTGTTCGTAACTACGTCAGTCAGAATTCATACTGGTTGCTAGGGGATTAAATACTTATCATCCTCATCATTCCATTAAATACAAACCCTTTTTTTTTTTTTTTTACATTCTGTCTCTCTCACTTGCACTAAACCTAGCGTAAATATTCCAGAGTGTTCATGTCTTTGTGAATTTACGAAATCAGCAAGGGATCAGATATTTTTTCCCACCGTTGTGTATACAGTATTGACCAGCCAGTCCACCATCCTGTGCACAGTGTATATACAAATGTTTTTTTTTGTTATACAATATAGTTTTTTAAATGTCATTTGTTCCAATAGGGTGTACAGGGCACCAACATAACAATCAAGGTACTGTGTGAGGTGATGGCGGACACGTCACTTGGAGAGCCATATGCCCGATATGCTGCTGTGGCCCGTTTGATGATGGACACATTCTCAATTAAATGTCTGGATGCTAGCTTCAACAACAACCTGAGAGACATGACTAATACATCCTGGGATGGGCCGGCCGCATCGGGAGGTGAGTATGAGCCTCTCTGTCCCATGGAAAATAGCATTAGCATGCCTGTAAACACAGGCTTTCTTTTTTTGCTGCTGTAAAAAAAAAACCTAACCTGTAATTTGACCGACTATTTATATTGACCTTTTTATATTCTTTGGTCATTGGTGAGGTGTCATGTTTTTGTTGACAGCGACACTGACTAAATGATGTCACGGTGACATTTTCCAAAGCTACTAAAATAATGGGGGCGGTCTATTATGGAAAAAAATAATAATCATGATTATTTTGATCGTTTTTGTCATCATGATTAATTCCCCAATTATTCATTAATATAAAATTATGAGTATTTTTTTTTTGTGCCACCAAAACGCAACTTTTAATATGATTTTAATGAACAACGAACATAAATTAGTAACAAACACCAGTAAAATAATATTTATAGTAATGACAATAAACTCAAATAACAATTGCAATATAAAAATCAATACAATTCTGTTTTTCCGTAAATAATTTTTTGAATTCTTTTTTTTTTAACCTTTTATACTTTTATATAGTATATATTTTACCACCAAAGAATGTGCCCTTTTTGTGTTATAAATTAAATCTAGTAACATTTTTGTTGCTTAAATGCAAAAATCCTCAGATTTATTGGTGCAATACAATGTGGCTCAGTTGGATAGCGCGGCCGTGCCAGCCACCTAAAGGTTCAATCGCCGGCCTCCGCCATCCTATTCATGTCCATTGTGTCCTTGAGCAAGACACTTGCCCCTTGGTTAGGGCCTTGCATGGCCATGTCTGTGTGAATGTGGATATAGTGTCAAAGCGCTTTGAGTACCATAAAGGTAGAAAAGCGCTATACAAGTACAGTACAACCCATTTGACCATTTTTTTAAATACATCTTTGGAAAATTTTGTCCAGTACTTTAAGTCAAAGTATAATAATTTTGTAAATGTATCAATAAGTGTTGCTTCTGTAAAGTACTTTTTAAAACCTTTATTTTGTTAGCACAGTCAGACCGGATGATGCACACAGTTGTTATTGTGAAGCTGTTAAAAAAAAAAAAAAAGAGAGAGAGCCTCTCAGGTTGCGACTACAATAATTTCCCAAATAAATGTTCCTTTCCCCCACAATGACACC
Source organism: Entelurus aequoreus (assembly GCF_033978785.1). NCBI lineage: Eukaryota > Metazoa > Chordata > Actinopteri > Syngnathiformes > Syngnathidae > Entelurus > Entelurus aequoreus. The sequence goes on from NC_084743.1 coordinate 48,178,881, forward strand.
ATTTCAGTCACTTTAATATAATTTTCAGTGATATTCTGCATTTAACAGCGGATTCCGTTTTTTTTGTAAATTCTGTAAATCCATCGGCAGTAACAATAACGCGGAAATCATATTGCGTCACTTTTTTGTTGAGTTTAGTGATTATTGAATAGGCATTCTAGCGTTTTGTCAAATAAAAAAGTAGTAACCATGGTGATATCCCAAACTTCTAGTAAACATGGGCTTATTTTCACGCATTAGCTCTTCATCTGTTTCACCGTCACCAGCTCAAATATAGTTGCACATTGCACGGCAAATGTAATCTTTTTTTGTTGTTGTTGATTATAATATTTTAAGATGATGTCAAGGCATAATTTAAATCAAAATGTTATTGTCTAGCCCTGCGGTCGATGTATTTTCTGGCAAAGTAGGTCGTCATGGTCGAATGCTGCAATGATTTCTACACCACATGGGGCCCAGTGTTTCCCATATATTCATTTGTTTTTGGTGGCCCGTTAAAATCTCATTTGTTAACATTTGTATAAGTTTAAAATGATCCTAATGCTAATTTTTGTTAGCCTGTAGATGGGATCTTCCATAGTATGTTAGCATTAAGCTAGCGGCATAAGTGCCAACCATTGTCATGTATTGCTTTTTTCAGTTTATACCAAGATGTATTGTCAATTCAACATGAATCTAACATGAATGTGTACTTTATGTGTACATTAATGTACTTTCCTTTTGTGTGCTTAGTTATACAGTAACTTCATTGTGGAGACTAATAATAAAAAATAATAAATTTAAAGTACTGCTTACCTAACTGACAAACTGAATTCCAATATTCTAAGAGGGCATAATAATATATATAAATAAATAAGAAGTTTCCAAAGTGTGTCCCCATCAGCAGCTACTTTTTATGGGCCTGTGTTACATTGTAAATTAAACCAAAAAAAAAAACAGCAAAAAATTGAAAAATCGAGCAAAAAGATATTATGTAATCAGAAAAGGTATGTTGATACTGATAACACAAATATTTGTTCTTTATTTTTGGCCTTTTACATGCATCATAGCCAATTTTGCAAATTAGATGATGGTGTCATCTTGATACCACCACCAACCCTCTACCTCGAATAGATTGCAGTTCTGTGGGAAACTGTGATGTCATTATTTCATTTGCATATGTGGCCATGAGGCAAATATATGGACAGGTAAAACTGAGCTATTTAGTTTGTTTTGTGTCATAAGGTGGGGACATATGGGACATTATGTCATGTTTTTAAACCGTTAAGCCATGAAACACGCGTTCGTTTCATTTTGTGCAGTGGGAGGCGCTAATGCGTGTATCTTCTAACATGCACAGATGCAGGAGCGCAGCACCAAATTCTGGTCCTCCCCATCTCACCCGACCCTAAACTATACGTCGCATGTACTGTATGTTTGCATGTACAAAAAAAAATATTATTGCATAAATTTGGTTAAAACCAGCTTTTTAAAACACATTTAAACACCTTAATTAGGTTTTTGACTTTTTAAAACGAAATTTAGAAAATTATTTGGTTTGTTTTGATGAAAAAAAAAGTTTCTTTTTTTTTTCTTCCCAAAAAAGCCAACAAATTCAATATAAAGTGGCTGGAATTTGAATTATCATATAACCTGTCATTATTCACTTCTTCGTGATTATAAATCGGTCAAATGTTTCTTTCCTTGTATAAAGTAGAGATTAGCTGGTTCATGTAGAACAGTGGATAATAGAAATCATAATACATCATATAGGATTGAAGGAGCTTTATTAGGTGTAGTCTTAGACATTTCTACTTTAAATCAAGCAATCTTATTTTTGAAATTTCACTGCTAAATTAATTTTATATTAATAACATTACCGGTAGAAAATAGATTTATATGGTCCCATTCCGAGGTGATTCTTGCATGAGAGGAAGAGGGGAGTTAACCATTTTGCAATGCAGTCTGCTGAAAATGATGGAAAGCGCCACTCTACATAGCAACTGATGCTGTGGTCAAAATTGGAATTGCAATAAAACACGTTTTAGGATATTCAACATTCTGTGGATAGTGCAGCCCCCAAATTCGTTGCATTTCATGTGTCAGGTAAACCGTGACAAACGGGGCCATATGAATCTCCTTCCTACTGTAGACGTAGACTTTATTTTATTGTCATTCAAATTTGAACTTTGCAGTACAGATAAGAACGAAATGTTGTTGCATTAGCTCATGGTAGTGCAGGATAAAAGAGCAATAAGGTGCAGATATAAATAAATAGATTACTGTACAGATAAATATATTGCACTTTTGCATATGCATCCACGTTTATGGATGTATGTTATATTGTCTTTATATTCCAGCGAGTTGATCAATCAATCAATCAATGTTTATTTATATAGCCCTAAATCACAAGTGTCTCAAAGGGCTTAATCCATTTTGGATATGTCTATCTTTTTTAAATTACATATTTAAATGGCAGGAAAAATATATCTTCAAACTCTACAAAAGCCCCCTTATGCTGTCTCCCCAACCTCACTTTGACGCCGCTGCACAGGTGATTGGAAAAAACATTCATTATTGTTTCCTTCTTATTAGGGGTGTAACGGTACGTGTATTTGTATTGCACCGTTTCGGTACAGGGGTTTCGGTTTGGTTCGGAGGTGTACCGAACGAGTTTCCACACGAACATATTAAGTAGCCGCCTCCGCTTCCTTCTGCCTCTGTTTCTGTCCATACTCTACACAGCACCCAGCATTGTCCCACCCACACAACCATCTGATTGGTTACAAACAGAGCGGTAACCGCCAATCAGCAGTCCATATTCAGAGCGCATGTAGTCAGTGCTTAGCGTTTAGCAGGTAAGCATCAGGCAGCGGACTCTCCCCAAATTATAATAAACACCTCCCAGTCAACTACTAGTAACTTCACTATGAGCCCGTTGACCTTCTAGAAATATAAAAGGCAGCTCAGCTCGCTCGCAGTCCTGGCTTGAGGTGAAGGCTAATTCGCTTTTAGCGTAACGTTAGCTCATTTTGCTGTGTGTGTGTGTGTGTGTGTTACGGACAGCAAAGCCCTGTCTGTCTGTTATTTCACTTTACCTTTTTCTTTGTTGATTGAGCTGTGTTGAAGCAGCAAAAAAGGACATTATGTTAAATGAAGAGTTTCTGTCTCTGATAGTTGATATAATAATGTAGTGATATAATAATGTAACTGCATCGTAAGCCTACATGAACTCCATGCTGTTCAGGGATGAATAGTCTCTCCTATTGCTATCGTACTATTTTTTCAGCTATAGTTACATTAATCATTAGTAATGGAGCAGCCTAGTTTTGAATGGCAGCGTCCCTGCTATCACATTTTGATAAACATATAACATTTACATAATAAAAATCAACTACAGGCTTCCCAAATGCTGTAATAAATTAAGCATGATGAGTTGACTTGAAACTGTTTCATGTTGCACTTTTTATATGTAGAAGAAAAGTTTTGTCATTTTATTTAATCTGAGCAACAACTTGAGGCAGTTTAACGTTGATTAACGTGGGCAGAATTATTATAGTGTTCCCAATGTTAAAAGGATAAAGCCATTGTTTACAAATTTGGTAAATAACCAAAACATTTATATTTTGTTGTTTTCTTACTGTACTGAAAATGAACCGAACCGTGACCTCTAAACCGAGGTACGTACCGAACCAAAATTTTTGTGTACCGTTACACCCCTACTTCTTATGATGAACGGGTGCTTTATAATGCAGGACCAAGTCAGCTGTTTAAGATAGCAAGAGTAACTCCCCTTTAAAAAAGGAAGCAAATTGGAACCTGGCAACTACCGACCTGTTTCTATTCTCAGTTCCGTTTCGAAAGTAATGGAGAAAATAGTTTATGAACAGGTCGATAGTTACCTTGCCACTAATAAACTCATGTACAAATTCCAATCCGGCTTCAGAACTAACCACTCCACTGACACATGCCTTCTCTATCTGACCGACCACATCAAACATGAGGTGGACGCGGGCAAATACTGCGGCATGGTCATGCTGGACCTTCAGAAGGCCTTTGACACCGTTAACCACGCTATACTGTTGGATAAGCTCAGAGCAATCGGATTTAACAAAACCTCATGGAGCTGGATGCAATCTTACTTGGAGGGGAGGGAGCAGGTGGTAGAGGTGAACGGCACCGTGTCCCCCCCCTCTCGGTGAGCTGTGGAGTCCCCCAAGGCAGTATATTGGGACCTTTACTGTTCCTAATATACATAAACGACATGTCATCGGCATGCGACTGTGAATTGTTTTTGTTTGCGGATGACTCTGCCTTGCTGGTATCCGGCAAGGACAAGTCACAGGTGGAGAAAATCCTCAGTGCTGAGCTCTGTAGAACTTGCACCTGGCTCGCTGACAACAAGCTATCCATACACTTGGGTAAAACAGAATCCATCCTGTTTGGGTCCCACATCAAACTTAAGAAAGTCAATGACTTCACCATAAAAGTAGGTGACATTGTTATCACCAGGAAAGATGAGGTCACCTACCTAGGTTCCATTCTAGAGGCTAACCTTTTCTGTGATAAAATGGCAACCAAGATAATCAAAAAGGTTAACCAACGAACGAGATTTCTCTACAGAATTTCCTCTCTGGTCAACAAAAGCACCTTGAGGATTCAGGCGGGAACTCTCGTTCAACCCTTTTTCGATTACGCATGCACCTCCTGGTACCCTAGCACCTCCAAAACCCTCAAATCTAAACTCCAAACATCTCAGAACAAGCTAGTCAGGTTACTTCTAGACCTCCACCCCAGATCCCACCTCACTCCTACCCACTTCTCTAAAGTGGGCTGGCTCAAGGTGGAGGACAGAGTTAAACAACTTGCACTGAGCCTAGTCTATAAAATCTGCTACACCTCCCTGATACCGAAGTACATGTCAAACTACTTCCTTAACGTAAATGACCGCCATAACCATAACACCAGGGGGAGCTCCACTAACCACGTTAAACCCAGATTCCGAACTAACAAAGGTCTTAACTCATTCTCTTTCTATGCCACATCAATGTGGAATGCGCTCCCAACAGGTATAAAAGAAAGGGAATCTCTATCCTCCTTCAAAACCGCAATAAAAGTTCACCTCCAGGCAGCTACAACCCTAAACTAACACCCTCCCCGGATTGCTAATAATCAAATGTAAACAATCAAATGCAGATACTTTTTCTTTTTCTTATGCCTTCTGATCTCTCTCTCTCCCTCTCTATGTCCACTACTTGATGTCCATATCCCCCCCCTCCACACCCCTGATTGTAAATAATGTAAATAATTCAATGTGATTATCTTATGTGATGACTGTATTATGATGATAGTATATATGATAGTATATATCTGTATCATGAATCAATTTAAGTGGACCCCGACTTAAACAAGTTGAAAAACTTATTCGGGTGTTACCATTTAGTGGTCAATTGTACGGAATATGTACTTCACTGTGCAACCTACTAATAAAAGTCTCAATCAATCAGTCTCAATCAATGTTGTATGTGTGTATGTCTATGTTTGTGAGCAAGGGCGAATATGCCGAATCTAAAAAAAATTTTGTGAAAAGTGACGCTAAATATTTCTGTAGTGTCCAAGTGTATTTGTGGCGGGCCATCACAAATTAATACATCGAAAACACTGATTATTTGCAGGTATTTTAGCCATCTGGTGACCAAAAAGGGTTTAAAAAAGATGTATTGTTTGTTTATACTTCATTTTAAAAATGGGAAATAATTCAAAAAACCAGACAAAAAAAAACCTCTACTCTACATTGTACGTGTATTATGGTAACCAAGCATTTTTCAGAGGTAGGGAGGCCAATGGGATTGTCACAACGGGAAGTGGACTTTCTAATGTCCCTTTCCTTTTTCCCCCTCAATGTGTTTTCAGTCTTACCTTCTCTACTCTGTTGTGTTGCGTTTCCATCAATCAAGTGAATAATGCCAGCTGTGAGTAAACTGTGTGTGTCGCCAGGGAGACAGTGGGTCTACCAGACCTGCTCTGAATTTGGATTTTACCAAAGCACTGATTCACCTAACCAACCATTCGCCGGCTTCCCTCTGGAGTGAGTAAACAACTCCACAAAATGCATGTTCCAGCTTGTATTTCAGACCCAGAACGCGATGGAGATAACCAATTTTCTCGTCCTCAGGTATCACGTGAAACAGTGTAAAGACTTTTACAATATCAGCGCCGAGCAGCTTGCGGAAGCTGTGACTGAAACCAACGAGTATTACGGAAGCTATGACATCCGCACCACCAGAATAGTCTTCCCCAACGGGTCAATTGACCCCTGGCACGCACTGGGGATCACTCAGGACATCAGGGATGAGCTGCCGGCTGTTTTCATCAAAGGTGAGGAACGTGGTTCGTGTAAAATCCCATCATAGCGAAGATGCCAGGATTTTCTGATGTCCTGTTGCAGCATTCAACTGTTTAAGTCGACCCTGCTTACTTCTGCAACCCGCCTAAACAACACACATGAAGGCAATCGCGGTTTCAGTCCCAAATTTTCCCCTTTCAGACCAAAGACCACAAGCGCCCCATTGTCTTATGTCTTATAAGATTGTCTTGTGGTGTGAGGTGGTTTAAGAGTGAATTTGTCCCGTTTTTGTCGATACTAGATATAAAAAGAGGTCAAAAGCGGTCAGTGGATAAACGTCAAAATGGGTTGAACTATTGTTAACTATGGGTGTCTCGATACAACTTTTTCACTTCCGATACAATACCGATATTGGAGCCTTGAGTATTGGCTGACACTGATATTGATCTGACACAATATCAGCACAAATCATTTGTACTTTTATTGTTTTGTAGTGTAATGTAATTGTTTTGTTTTTTTGCCGATACCTAATGGTCACAATATTTCATTAAATAAAGCACATGATGCAGTAAGTTACATGATGCGGACACGTTTGTTACTGAATACTTTTGAAAAAGTTTCTGCCTTGGAGACTTTGTATCTGTAAGTAATATGCAACTATAATTATTTGATACTTGTTTATATTGACAAATGCGGTGTTGTAAACTGAAATATTGTTCAATTAAGAAATCTCAGGGCCCAATTTACTAAAGGTTTGCGTGTATTAAAACATGTAATCCACTAAACGTGTGCAAAGTTGACTGCGTCTGTTAAAGGAGCAAAATAAGGTGTGCAATCCATTTTGCGTCTGATGGAGCGGGGGTTAGCCCTCGTGCCTCACAGCGAGAAGGCCTTGGGTTCGATTCCCGGGCACAGAGTCTTTCTGTGTGGAGTTTGCATGTTCTCCCCAAGACTGTGTGGGTTCTCTCCGAGTACTCAGGCTTCCTCCCACCTCCAAAGACATGCACCTAGGGATAGGTTGATTGGCAACATTAGATTGGCCCTCGTGTGTGAATGTGAGTGTGAACGTTGTGAATGTGAGTGTGAACGTTGTCTTTCTATCTGTGGGCATATACAGTGTGTGTATATATATATATATATATATATGTATATATATATGTATATATATGTATATATATATATATATATGTATATATATATATATATATATATATATATATATATAAATAAATACATTTGGGGACCCCTGTTCTAATGCGGCCAATATGGTGCACCTTTACACGGCAAAGTAAAGGTAAGACATAATAACTGAGTTAAATTATGTTAGTGGCAAATTACTTCATGAAGAATTTAATTGGTAGGGTATTACATCTAAACGTGTCCCTTAGAATCAGTAGCTCAGCAATGAGTCAGTTCAGTGTCAATACACCACAACAGGCATTCCTGTCAAAGGCTTCATTCAGTGACCATTTAACATTAAAGTTAGCTTCTTCCTGTCTGTGTTGAATAAAATACATTATGGCCATTTTAAGTTGATATAACAAGTGTAAAACACTTACATAACATCCAGAGCTTGCAGAATAAAAGCACTTTACCACTAATTATGTGAGCATTCCAGCTTTTTTGCTGTGCATTTGATTATTATATATATTTTTACAAACACCTGAAAAACATGTGTATGTTTGCATTAAAATACTGGCATCTCAGTCAACCAGAATTTTACCCTAAAATGTACTGTTTTTACAATGTATTACTGTCAATAGAAAAACTGTACCACGTTTTTTTACAGTAAAATTCTAGCGATGGAGCCAACAGATTTTTTTACTATAAAATCTACGATTGTTGTTTTTGATTCCCGAGCATGGCCACCGGTGCTGCTCACTGCTCCCTTCACTTCCCACGGGGTGAACATGGGGATGGGTCAAATGCAGAGGATAATTTCACCACACCTAGTGTGTGTGTGTGATTATCGTTGGGACTTTAACTTTAACTTTAGTGTATTGCTGTAAACAAAAAAATGACACCACTGGCTTTTTTTACAGTAAAATCTGTGGTTGTTGTTTTTACAGTGTATTACTGTCAATGGAAAAATGGTACCACTTATTTTTACAGTAAAATTTTGGCAACTGTGTTGACAGGTTGTTTTTTTTTAACCGTAAAATCTACAGTTGTTGTTTTTACAGTATGTTACCGTACATGGAAAACAAATGTTCTAAAGTCAAATTCTGGCCACCTACATTCCTGGTTTTTTACCCTAAAATCTACAGTTGTTGTTTTTACTCTGTATTATTGTAAATGTAAAAACAGTACCAACGTTTGTTTACGGTCAAATTCTGTCGACTGAATCTGATAGATGACTTGCTTTGAAGTCTTAAGTAAAGCAGATCAAGCAGTATTTATTTTTATTTGAACAAAAACGTTTTTTTCGAATGTATGATAGTATAATATTTGTTGCATTGTTGGATTATACTACAGTTTAAAACTGCATGCAGTACATGTTTTTTTTGTCAAAATGGAGATACATAGAATGATAAAGTACTTTATTGAAGCATATTATTATTCCAAGCTTTTGTTTGCCAGGGGCCGTATTTATCAAGCTTCTTAGAGTGCCATTTTACACTTAAGTCCTGAGAATTTGCGAAATTTAGTCCTACTCTCAAACTTAAGAATAAAAGCTTTTTATCAACGTTCTTAAGTCTAAGAATCACTCCTACTCTCCACGATATTTAAGAGACCTTCAGAGGCGAGAGAGACGTGCGCGAACATTCAGGGAGCGGAACGATGTTCTGGATTTGTTTAATGACGAGCAGCTGATCAAACGGTATCGTTTAGACAGAGTGGGTATTATTTTTGTCACAGATTTAATACTTTTCGATTCCATGTTGATTTCTGCATGTGGCTGCAGTGGGCTAGTATATATAGAGCCACCCACACCAGTTTCAAATTAGTTGCCTAATTAATGAATTGGAAAGAAAATGTTATGACAGTAGCGTATGTGTGTGGCCGTGAGGTGAGTGACGTCAGTGAGTGTGTGGGCGACAGAAGAGAGGGAGCGGTAGCGTGAGTGCCGGCGGGGACTAGTTTGTTTTGTATTATTTTGTTGTTTATTGTCAAAAGATACACTCCCATTGTCCACTTAAATATTTCCAAGATATTTCTTTATTCTTAGACAACGGATTCCCTTTCGTGATTGGTCATTTCTATGGACACAGAAATGACGTCACCTAAAATTCCATTTACGGCACATAGTAATGTCGTAATTCAGCTCTGAGTATGACACTTAAGATTCAGTCCTACACTTCGCTGAAAGTGTGAGTAAGACGCTTGATAACTAACTTTTAAGTGCAGCTTTCAGCGAAGAATTTATTTACTCTTAAGTCAACTCTTAGCAGACTTCTTAGGAGTAATTCTGAGAAGCTTGATAAGTACGGCCCCAGGTCTTTAGTTTGACACCTGTCTTCTAAATGAAAAGTATGTGATGGCTCAGTCACTATCTTCTGTGCTTGCCGAAGAACAGTTTGTTCATAAATGAACTGCAAGGTCTGATTTTTCCCATCACCTTCATGGCCGTATGCCCCAAACAAGCCAGCATATTATGCCACAACCTCGCTAAAGAAAAGGAAATGACTGTTTTTTTTTGTCTTGTATGTAGGGACAGCCCACTGTGCCAACATGTACCCAGCCAGATCGGAGGATCTCCTGCAGCTAACCCTTGCCCGCGACCAAATCTTCTTACACCTCCAACAATGGTTGAAGCAGTAAATGCAAGTCATCTCCACATCGCACATGCACTTGTCAACATGCTTAATAGTAAATGAACCACTGCTCAGAAACTTAAATAAAGATGATTTTTATGACAATAGCCTGTGTTCTTGTCTTTATCTCTCTTAGAGTACGGCTTTAGCACAGAAAATGTGTGATTATTATTATGTGTAATAATTGATCAATTGATACTTTTTTAATAAATATTTATAATTTTTGTAAATGTCTAATGCAGGACTCGGCAAAATCGCAGCTCGTGTGAAAAATCATTTTCATAACAATCATTTTTAACTGCCTGCATAGCCGTGAATGTGGACTGACTGGTGATCGGAGCAAGACGTGTGTGTCTGTGTGCCTGCGTGTGTGTTTGTGTGCGTCACGAGTAGGGCTGCAACAACTAATCCATTAAATCGATTCTAAAAATAGTTGGCGATTGATTTAGTCATCAATTCGTTGAATCTATGCTATGCGCATGCGCAGAGGCTACTTTTATTTATCTATTTATTTATTTTTAATAAACTGCAACATTTACAAACAGCTGAGAAACAATAATCAAAATAAGTATGGTGCCAGTATGCTGTTGTTTTTCAATCAAATACTGGAAAGGATAGAAATGTAGTTTGTCTCTTTTATCCGATTATTAATCGATTAATTTAAGTAATAATCGACAGATTCATCGATTATCAAATTAGTTGTTAGTTGCAGCCCTAGTCACGAGATAGACGTCGGCTTTTTAAGTGTGCGACCCCGTGATAAATTAATCAGCAATACATCCCAAAAAAGAAAATAGTTAAATTTTGCGCAAACAGATGCAATCGCTTTCTTGAAGGAGAACTGCACTTTTTTGGAAATTTGCCTATCGTTCACAATCATTATGAAAGACATTGATGGATTTTTTTTGTATTCTAAATATTAAATAAATGCGATCCAAAGTCCACTTACAATGGAGCCTATGGGAGCCTCTCTATTCTGCCCATGAAAGCCTTTAAAAAAGACATACAAACACCTCCATTAAGGTTTTATTTACATGCTGTAAGTATATATGTGATGCAGTAACAGGCACATTTATAATAACATTTAACATTTACGTATTTTGAGGCGCGTCAATTTCAAAAACGCATCACAACGTTCGCTTTTTTTAACATCACTAAATTATTACTCACTGCAGACTTAATGAGAGCCAACAAACATAATAAAACATTACTTACTGTACAAGGTATGCTGTCATTAGCATGCCAACTGCAGGATGTTTATATATTCCCATTTAGATGAATAATAATAAATAATAATGGAACCAATCGTCTTTGTGTCGTTCTCGCTATTACCAGGTCTAAATTGGCTGTCAAAGTGTACCAACTTGTCAAAATACGTCCTCGTTTTTGTACTATCCAGGTGAGAGGCATGATTTATGATCTACAATAAAGTTTGACATGCAAGGAAACGAGGAAGCAGCTGATCAGTCGATCATGCCAACATTAGCACTCAAGCTCGTGATCACGGCCCCGCTATAAATTGTTTGTCTGTGTTAGCGCTTATAATAACAATATCACTAATACTTGGTTAATATTCAAGTCACGAAATGTGAATGGAGAATTGTTGGAACTTTTTGAATGGTCTTTTATTGGGTTTTATGGGCGGAATAGAGGACCTCCCATTGGCTCTGCTGTAAGCAGACTTTTATTTACGTTTATTTACGAGTTAGAATGCATTAAAGAAAATACATCCGTCATGTCTTTCATAATGATTGTGAACGATGCAGTCCCCTTTAAAGGCCTACTGAAATGAATTTTTTTTATTCAAACGGGGATAGCAGATCCATTCTATGTGTCATACTTGATCATTTCACAATATTGCCATATTTTTGCTGAAAGGATTTAGTAGAGAACATTGACGATAAAGTTCGCAACTTTTGGTCGCTGATAAAAAAAGCCTTGCCTGTACCGGAAGTAGCTAGACGTCGCAGGTTGAAGGGCTCCTCATATTTCCCCATTGTTTACACCAGCAGCGAGAGCGATTCGGACTGAGAAAGCGACGATTACCCCATTAATTTGAGCGAGGATGAAAGATTTGTGGATGAGGAACGTGAGAGTGAAGGACTAGAGTGCAGTGCATGCATGATGTATCTTTTTTCGCTCTGACCGTAACTTAGGTAAAACGGCTCATTGGATTCCACACTTTCTCCTTTTTCTATTGTGGATCACGGATTTGTATTTTAAACCAGTGGTCCCCAACCACCGGGCCGCGGACCGATTGGTACCGGGCCGCACAAGAATTAAAAAAAACAAAAAAAACAACTTTTTTTTATTTTTTTTAATGAAATTAACATAAAAAACACAATATATACATTCTATATCAATATAGATCAATACAGCCTGCAGGGATACAGTCCGTAAGCACACATGATTGTATTCATTTATGTAAAAAAAATATATATATATATTTTTTTTTTAAATACTATTTCTGTCTTCTGTTTTATCATATATTGCTGCCTTTGCACCTGTCAATGTTTACTTTTGTATGCACATTAAATCAACAAAAAATCCTGACTTTGAAACAATGTTCACGGACTCTAGTATTTGGCTCTCTATTAGATGCAATGGTTTTCTGTATTGGGACCATGATTTTGGTCCTAATATGGAAATTACTTTTCCTTGATGATGTCCCAAGAAGGCTAGAAATACATGAACACACACACACACACACACACACACACACACACACACACACACACACACACACACACACACACACACACACACACACACACACACACACACATACTGTTGAATGCATGGCTGAGTACAGAGGAGCCTGGTGAAGAAATACTATCACAGGAGCCATCTGCACCAGAAGATCATCAGACCAAGGCCACCAAGACGCTGACACAAAGCACCCCCACAGCAATGGCCAATAATCCATAATGCAGAGGACTCCCACAGTGGCACGCTGGAAAGTAAAAACAATAAAATAGCAAGAACCATGAGTAAGAATAAAGTATAAAATACAAGTACACATTATGAAGATTAAAACATATATACAGTAAATATAAATTATACTAAATCAAATCTAGTGTAACTAATAAGATAGAAGTAATCACTTCAATATGCTTAATAAATATTAGGTAAAAACCAAATCAAAAAGGTGGGTAGCAGTAATTTTACAGCCTATTACTGTAAATAGAAGAACGGGATAACTGCTTTTTACAGTAAATTCTGGTGACTGAGCTGCCTGTCCCCCCCTGCAATTTTTGTTTTTACAGTGTATTACTGTAAATGTAAAAACACTCCCACTGTTTTTTACAGTAAAATTTTGGCGACTTATCCGGCTGTTTTTTTAAGCGTATAATCTACGGTTATTTATTTTACAGTGTATTACTGTAGATGGAAAAAACGGTACCACTGTTTGTTTGTTTTTACAGTAAAATCCTGGCAACTGAGCTGCCAGTTTTTTGTTTTTTTTTGTTTTTTTTAATTTGTTTTTTACAATAAACGGTTGTTGTTTTTATAGTATATTCTTAAATGGAAAAACAGTAAAATTCTGGCGACTGGGCAGCAAGTACTTACCGTAAAATATATGGTAATTTTTGCAGTCTAGAATTTAATGGATAACTTGCTTTGAAATCACGAGTCGAGCAGATAGTTACATGTTCACTTTTATTTTAACAAAAAAATGTTGGAAATCTATGATGATATAATATTTGTGTAATTAGATGGAACTACAATGCTTTTAAGACAGTAATGATGATATCTTAAGTGAGATTTATTTTGCAAGTCCCTCAATTTGTGCAGGAAATAGTGAATTTGAGCAGAATGCTGCGGTGTTCCCATCATTGCAACCATGGTGTCATTGAAGTTCACAGCTGTGTTCGCTCTATGTCTGCCCTTGAAACGCAGCAAAAATAACCCAACCACTTCCTCCACGAGTGTTTATTTTCCCAACATCTTTCAGCTTGAACATCCTAATGCTTGCATAACCGACACCCTGAAAGACCACCCAAACATACTACTCTATCCACCAGAGGTTGGGAGGGTTGTTAGTGCCAATACCAAGGGTTGTATCAGTATGTGAAAATGATATTGTTAAAGACTTTAAGGTTTTTGATTTGGCAACACTAAATTGGCCCTAGTGTGTGAATGTGAGTGTGAATGTTGGCTGTCTATCTGTGTTGGCCCTGTGATGAGGTGGCGACTTGTCCAGGGTGTACTCCGCCTTCCGCCCGTGTGCAGCTGGGATAGGCTCCAGCACCCCCCGCGACCCTGTTAGGGACAAGAGGTAGAAAATGGATGATTGGATGGGTTATTATAGTATCAATATTTCAGCTTATCTCTTATATTGTGTCTTTGTTGTGTGCCATTTATTTATTATTTTTTCAATACATCCTCCAGTCGGTACTTTGAATATATCTGATATACTTACTGATTTAGACATGTAAATATCATTATCATACCACTCATACACTATATTGCCAAAGGTATTTGGCCACCTGCATTGACTTACATATGAACTTGACTCACATATGAACTTGAACTGCCATCCCATTCCTAACCCATAGGGTTCAATATGATGTCGGTCCACCTCTTGCAGCTATTACAGCTTCAACTCTTCTGGGAAGGCTGTCCACAAGGTTGTGGAGTGTGTTTATAGGGATTTTCCACCATTCTTCCAAAAGCGCATTGATGTTGGTCGAGAAGGCCTGGCTCTCAGTCTCCGTTCTAATTCATCCCAAAGGTGTTCTATCGGGTTCAGGTCAGGACTCTGCGCAGGCCAGTCAAGTTCATCCAGACCAGACTCTGTCATCCATGTCTTTATGGACCTTGCTTTGTGCACTGGTGCACAGTCATGTTAGAAGAGAAAGGGGCCCGCTCCAAACTGTTCCCACAAGGTTGGGAGCATGGAATTGTCCAAAATGTTTTGGTATCCTGGAGCATACAAAGCTCCTTTCACTGGAACTAAGGGGCCAAGCCCAACTGCTGAAAAACAACCCCACACCATAATTCCTCCTCCACCAAATTTCACACTCTGCACAATGCAGTCTGAAATGTAGCGTTCTCCTGGCAACCTCCAAACCCAGACTCGTCCATCAGATTGCCAGATGGAAAAGCATGATTCATCACTCCAGAGAAGGCGTCTCCACTGCTCTAGAGTCCAGTAGCGACGTGCTTTACACCACTGCATCCCACGCTTTACATTGGACTTGGTGATGTATGGCTTAGATGCAGCTGTCCGCCATGGAAACCCATTCCATGAAGCTCTCTGTGTACTGTACGTGGGCTAATTGGAAGGTCACATGAAGTTTGGAGCTCTGTCGCAACTGACTGTGCAGAAAGTCTTTGCACTATGCGCTACAGCATTCGCTGACCCCTCTCTGTCAGTTTACGTGGCCTACCACTTGGTGGCTGAGTTGCTGTTGTTCCCAAACTCTAATAAATAATAAAGCCGACAGTTGACTTTGGAATCTTTAGGAGCGAGGAAATTTCACGACTGGATTTGTTGCACAGGTGGCATCATATGACAGTTCCGCGCTAGAAATCACTGAGAACGGCCCATTCTTTCACAAATGTTTGTAGAAACAGTCTCCATACCTAAGTGCTTGATTGTATACACCTGTGGCCGGGCCAAGTGATTAGGACACCTGATTCTGATCATTTGGATGGGTAGCCAAATACTTTTGGCAATATAGTGTATACTGCAATTTGTTTTGATGTAATTTAATAAATAAATAATCCAAGTAGAGAAATATCATTTATGAGGCAAACAGATTGTCATTGTGTCTGGAATTTACTTACTTTCTTGGTAACTTTCCTTTCCCAGAAAAATATATAAAAATGCTTTCCTTTATGTTAAAATGTATTATACCAAATGTTTATTTTAAAGTTTTCAAGTTTGAAAAATTAGGAATACCTACTGTTTTTGTTTTACTTAACTTTCATTAACATCAAATTGTGTATGTCAATTATTTTGAAAATAAAACCGACTCATAAAAAATACAGTAACCACGAACGACTACTGTATTTGTTGGTTTTATTTTGAAGAGTTACCGGAAGTGGGCGGTGAAGCGTCCACTTAACGGAGGTCCTCTGCACGTTCTTGTGTTTGCGTCGGAGGAGGAGTTGAGTCTGTTAAAGTTGACTTAAACGGCGCTGGTCAGTTTCTCGTCTTTCTGGAATGACGAACATTTAAATTGTGCTTTTTTCTCTATTTCTTGTGTGACCGTCACAGGGAGAAGTTGTACGTTTGGCGAAGAGAGAAGTTTTACGTTCACCTGAGAGAAGAGGAACAAGCGTCTTCAGGTCATAGTAAAAGTAAGCGGACGTCGTTTTGGTTTCTGTATTTTCACGTATATTAACTTCCTATCAGCTTTTTTTTATTCACTACAGCGTAATCTGTAGTCGCATTTTTAGCATGTGGTGCTCTCAAGATATTAAACATTAGTTTAAGCTGTAAATCAGGGGTGTCCAAAGTGCGGTTCGGGGGCCATTTTGGGTTCGCAGCTTGCTTTATAATTGACTCTTGGCATATTATAAAAATAGAATAAATGAAATCACTTATAACACCAAGCTAACATTCAAAGTCTTTTTTTTCTTTTCTTTTTTTTAAAACTTTTGTTTAACAACTGACTGGAATGGTCGGTAATAAATCGAATGCTTCCCCCCAACAAGTAAGGTAAAAAAAAAAAAAAAATCATATTTGAATAAGTTAATTAGATAAAATAAATAACATAAAACAAGTACATCAACATAAAAGCACAGCCCGCTGCATTCCTGAATGGCCCCAGAGAGATATAACAAACAAGCACACCGAAGGCTCACCAACAAACCACATTTTAATTGTTTTAATCTGGTTTAATTTGGAAATCGATCTCTCCTATGTATTTCAGAAAAGCGCCCCACAATTTTTGAAACTTTGCAGAACAACCATTCAATGTCAGCCTAATCTCCAGTTTGAAAAAATAAACATCATCATTAGGACCTGGTGCCTTCCAGTAATTAGGAGTTGGACTATCAACATCTATCAGTTTTTTCAGTGTTGTCATTTTTGTTATGATGTATATTGACAAAAATATATTTTTAGCCTTAGATGACACATTACTAAATTAATGCATAACAACAAAAATACAAGATTGCGGTGTCAGTGGGATGTCTATATTTAAAGGGGAACTGCACTTTTTTTAAATTTTATTTTGCCTGTCGTTCACAATCGTTATGAAAGACATGAAGATGGATGTATTTTTTTGTAATGCATTCTAACTCGTAAATAAAAGTCTGCTTCAAGCGGGGCCGATGGGAGTTCCTCTATTCCGCCCCAAAAAAACAAAACATTTTTTTTTTTTTAAAGAATGCGCTCTCAAGATATTTAAAATTAGCTTAAGCTGTAAATCAGGGGTATCCAAAGTGCGGTACGAGGGCCATTTTGGGTTTGCAGCTTGATTTATAATTGACTCTTGGCATATTATGAAAAATAGAATAAAATAAATCACTTAACACCAAGCTAACATTCAAAGTCTTTTTTTTTTTTTTTTTTGCGGGTTTTCAGCCACAAACAACTGACATGAATGGTTTATAATAAAGCGAATGATTCCCCTCAACAAGTAAAGTTAAAAAAGAAAAAATCATAACAATAATTGAATAAGTTAATTAGGGAAAATAAATAAAATTAAATAAATATATCAACATAAAAGCACAGCCCGCTGCATTCCTGAACGGCCCCAGAGAGATATAACAACCAACAAGCACACAGAAGGCTCACCAACAAACCGCATTTTAATTGTTTTAATCGGGTTTAATTTGGAAATCAGTCTCTCCTCCATATTTCAGAAAAGCGCCACAGTTTTTGAAACTTTTCAGAACAATCATTCAATGTCAGCCTAATCTTCTCCAGTTTGAAAAAAATAAAGAACATCTTTAGGAGCTGCTGCCTTCCAGTAATTAGGAGTTGGACTATCAACATCTATCAGTTTTTTCAGTATTGTCATTTTTGTGATGATGTATATTGACAAAAATACCTTTTTAGCCTTTGATGACACATTAATGAATTAATGCATAACTCCAAATATACAAGATTGCGGTGTCAGTAGGATGTCTATATTTAAAGGGGAACTGCACTTTTTTTAAATTTTATTTTGCCTGTCGTTCACAATCGTTATGAAAGACATGACGATGGATGTATTTTTTTGTAATGCATTCTAACTCGTAAATAAAAGTCTGCTTCAAGCGGGGCCGATGGGAGTTCCTCTATTCCGCCCCAAAAAAACAAAACTTTTTTTTTTTTTTAAAGAATGCGCTCTCAAGATTTTTAAAATTAGCTTAAGCTGTAAATCAGGGGTATCCAAAGTGCGGTACGGGGGCCATTTTGGGTTTGCAGCTTGATTTATAATTGACTCTTGGCATATTATGAAAAATAGAATAAAATAAATCACTTATAACACCAAGCTAACATTCAAAGTCTTTTTTTTTTTTTTTTTGCGGGTTTTCAGCCACAAACAACTGACATGAATGGTTTATAATAAAGCGAATGATTCCCCTCAACAAGTAAAGTTAAAAAAGAAAAAATCATAACAATAATTGAATAAGTTAATTAGGGAAAATAAATAAAATTAAATAAATATATCAACATAAAAGCACAGCCCGCTGCATTCCTGAACGGCCCCAGAGAGATATAACAACCAACAAGCACACAGAAGGCTCACCAACAAACCGCATTTTAATTGTTTTAATCGGGTTTAATTTGGAAATCAAGTCTCTCCTCCATATTTCAGAAAAGCGCCACACAGTTTTTGAAACTTTTCAGAACAATCATTCAATGTCAGCCTAATCTTCTCCAGTTTGAAAAAATAAAGAACATCTTTAGGAGCTGCTGCCTTCCAGTAATTAGGAGTTGGACTATCAACATCTATCAGTTTTTTCAGTATTGTCATTTTTGTGATGATGTATATTGACAAAAATACCTTTTTAGCCTTTGATGACACATTAATGAATTAATGCATAACTCCAAATATACAAGATTGCGGCGTCAATAGGATGTCTATATTTAAAGGGGAAATGCACTTTTTAAAAAAAATTTTGCCTGTTCACAATCATTATGAAAGACATGACAATGGATGTATTTTTTTCTAATACATTCTAACTCGTTAATAAAAGTCTGTTTTGGGAGTTCCTCTATTCCGCCCATAAAACCGAATAACATTACCACAATACTTCATTACCATTTTGTGACTTGGATATTTACCAAGTATTTCCAAAATGTCCGGATGGACAGAGCCAAAACATATGTATTAAATTAGCTAGAGCCTATTGACACTGATCACATAACACAGATATGCCATTATCATTTGCGGACGCCATGTGTAGAGCGGCCGTGCCAGCAACTTGAGGGTTCCAGAATCGGGCCCCGCCCCTTCCATCAAAGTCACTGCCGTTGTGTCTTTAGGCAAGACACTTCACCCTTGTTCCCAGTGCCGCTCAGGCTGGTGTATGAATGTTTGAATGTCTGGTGGTGGTCGTAGGGGCCGTAGGTGAAAATTGGCAGCCACGCTTCCGGCAGTCTACCCCAGGGCAGCTGTGGCCACAAATGTAGCTTACCACCAATATATGAATATGGAGTGAATGCATAATGGGTTCTCACTTCTCTGTAAACACTTTGAGTGTCTAGTCGACAGAAAAGCACTATATAAATGTAATCCATTATTATTATTTTTTTTAATCATACATCTTCGCTAATCAGACCTTGGTATAATAAGTGCGATGTATTAGGTTGCATTGAATAAGTCTGGGTCTTGCACAAATAGGACTTATGAACTCTGCTTAAGATCTCTGTCCTGCTATTCTCAGACACATACCCAAGTCACTCTCCCAAAGTGACTTAATTGAAGTCAGAGACTCAGGGCGTAAAATAAACATTTGGCTATAAATATGTGTACCGTAATTTCCGGACTATAAGCCGCACCTGACTATAAGCCGCACCAGCTAAATTTAGGGGAACATACAGATTGCTCCATATATAAGCCGCACCCGACTATAAGCCGCAGGGTTTTGATGTGTAATTACCGTAGTATATAGGGGTTCCTGCTACCACGGAGGGGATTGTCGGGACAGAGATGACTGTTTGGGAACGCAAAGCGTCCCATTTATTAACAATAAATCTTTCAATCATTCAATCAAACTTTCACATCTTTGACATGGCGAACAGCATTCGTGCAGAGTACAAATAATACAACGGTGCAAAGTAATACAAAGTGCTCACCTGTACGTTATCAAAATAACCAGCCTACCGGTATATGAAAAGTCAGTCTTTAATCATTGTGTCATCGTCTTCCTCCTGCGTACTAAAACCACCGAAATCCTCTTCGTCTGTGTCGGAGAAGAACAGGCCGTAAATAAGCCGCACCCTTGTATAAGCCGCAGGGACCAGAACGAGGGGAAAAAGTAGCGGCTTATAGTCCGGAAATTACGGTAATTGATCCTTTTAAAGTTGGAAGTGGTGTCAAAACACATCTAAAATTGTGTCAGTTGGTAAATTTGAAAACATATTACGAACAAAACTGCGGATCTGTATACATATTTTAAAAAGTGTTTTTTTAAGGAGGGAAAATGTATTACAAAGTTGCTGAAAAAAGGCAAAAGTGTTGTCAATGTATAAATCTTTAATGTTGTTGATCCCCAGACTTGAGCATCTTAAAAAGGCACTATAGACAAGAGAGGGAGGGAAAGCATGATTCCAGGGCTGCCAAGTTTCAGAATATGGCAAGATTGAGATTTTAGTCTTGATGCGTTTACATTTTTTGCGCCTTTTTTAACATTGATTTGGCCTATTGTACCGCCGATTTATACTTTAAGATAGATGTCCTCACTTCCAGCTGCTCTCCCTGCACTGTGGCCACTGTTGGATTGAATGGTTCTCAAATTGAATTCCAGGGACTCTGTGGGTTCCTTTAGGGCTAAATTGACCCTTGCACTCTGACAGCGTACAAATGGAACCGAATGGACCTAACACTGTCAGAGTGTAAGGGTCAATTTAGCCCTAAAGGAACCCACAGAGTGCCTGGAATTCACTTTGAGAACCATTCAATTAGTTAGGGAAGTACCTTGAAGTACATTTTTTTGAGAAACACTGCTTTTGGGGTGGGGGGGTTAAATTTACAAGTCTGTAGCTGACGCACACACACACACACACACACTCACACACACACTCACACACACACACATTGGGACTAACGTTAGACTAGAGCCTCTTTTTCAAGTGTGAACTGGCCAAGAAAAAAGGCAAGTAAATGTTGCACATCTTTGCAACAAATACAGCACAATGTTGGGCTTATATCAGCCATTAAAACAGTACATATTACCTCAGGAACACAAGGAGAAACGGCGAATAAACAGTGAATAAAATTGGGTAGTTACCTTCTTTTAGTAAGTAGGAGAATGTTGAGTGGGTTTTAAAAGTTGGCGCTGTTGTATGTGAAAGATAATTTGAGACGCCAATACCGCTTGCCTTCTTTTAATGGTGGTTGGCAAGCAAATTTGTAATGTGCATTTCAAGCCCCCACAGATTCCCACCTCTTTCCCTATTAAAAATTACAATGAGCTATTTACAAACCCCGTTTCCATAGGAGTTGGGAAATTGTGTTAGATGTAAATATAAACGGAATACAATGATTTGCAAATCCTTTTCAACCCATATTAAATTGAATGCACTACAAAGACAAGATATTTGATGTTCAAACTCATAAACTTTATTTTTTTTTTGCAAATAATAATTAACTTAGAATTTCATGGCTGCAACACGTGCCAAAGTAGTTGGGAAAGGGCATGTTCACCACTGTGTTACATCACCTTTTCTTTTAACAACACTCAAACGATTGGGAACTGAGGAAACTAATTGTTGAAGCTTTGAAAGTGGAATTCTTTCCCATTCTTGTTTTATGTAGAGCTTCAGTCGTTCAACAGTCCGGGGTCTCCGCTGTCCTATTTTACGCTTCATAATGCGCCACACATTTTCGATGGGAGACAGGTCTGGACTGCAGGCGGGCCAGGAAAGTACCCGCACTCTTTTTTTACGAAGCCACGCTGTTGTAACACGTGCTGAATGTGGCTTGGCATTGTCTTGCTGAAATAAGCAGGGGCGTCCATGAAAAAGACGGCACTTAGATGGCAGCATATGTTGTTCCAAAACCTGTATGTACCTTTCATCGTTAATGGTGCCTTCACAGATGTGTAAGTTACCCATGCCTTGGGCACTAAAGCACCCCCATACCATCACAGATGCTGGCTTTTGAACTTTGCGTCGATAACAGTCCGGATGGACACGACGTCCACAGTTTCCAAAAACAATTTGAAATGTGGACTCGACAGACCACAGAACACTTCCACTTTGCATGAGTCCATCTTAGATGATCTCGGGCCCAGAGAAGCTGGCGGCATTTCTGGATGTTGTTGTTAAATGGCTTTTGCTTTGCATAGTAGAGCTTTAAAGGCCTACTGAAATGAATTTTTTAAATTTAAACGGGGATAGCAGATCCATTCTATGTGTCATACTTGATCATTTGGCGATATTGCCATATTTTTGCTGAAAGGATTTAGTATAGAACAACGTCGATAAAGTTCGCAACTTTTGGTCTCTGATAAAAAAAAAAAGCCTTGCCCCTACCGGAAGTAGCGTGATGTTGTTCACTTCCTCATATTTTCCTATTGTTTTCAACACAGCTAGAGCTATTCGGACCGAGAAAGCGACGATTACCCCATTAATTTGAACGAGGATGAAAGATTCGTGGATGAGGAACGTTAGAGTGACGGACTAGAATGCAGTGAAATACATATCTTTTTTCGCTCTGACCGTAACTTAGGTACAAGCTTGCTCATTGGATTCCACACTCTCTCCTTTTTTTATTGTGGATCACGGATTTGTATTTTAAACCACCTCGGATACTATATCCTCTCGAAAATGAGAGTCGAGTACTCGAAATGGACATTCACAGTGACTTTTATCTCCACGACAATACATCGACGAAGCTCTTTAGCATGAGCTAACGTGATAACATCTGTCTCAAATGCAGATAGAAACAAAATAAATAAATCCCTGACTGGAAGGATAGACAGAAGATCAACAATACTATTAAACCATGTACATGTCACTACACGGTTAATAATTCTCAGCCTGGCAAAGCTTAACAATGCTGTTGCTAACAACGCTAAGGCTAACTTAGCAACCGGACCTCACAGAGCTATGATAAAAACATTAGCGCTCCACCTATGCCAGCCAGCCCTCATCTGCTCATCAACACCCATGCTCACCTGCGTTCCAGCGATCGACGGCGCGACGAAGGACTTCACCCCAACACAGATGTGGTTGGCGGCTAGCATCGGCTGGCGCGTCTGCTATCCAAGTAAGTCCTTCTTGTTGTGTTGCTACAGCCAGCCGCTAATACACCGATCCCACCTACAACTTTCTTCTTTGCAATCTCCATTGTTCATTAAACAAATTGCAAAAGATTCACCAATACAGATGTCCAGAATACTGTGGAATTATGAATGAAAACAGAGCTTTTTTGTATTGTATTCAATGGGGAAGCCATACCTCTGTTCCCCTGGCTACGTCACGCGCATACGTCATCCTCCAAAGGCTTTTTCAACCGGAAGTTTAGCTGGAAATTTAAAATTGCACTTTATAAGTTAACCCGGCCGTATTGGCGTGTGTTGCAATGTTAAGATTTCATCATTGATATATAAACTATCAGACTGCGTGGTCGGTAGTAGTGGGTTTCAGTAGGCCTTTAACTTGCAGATGTAGCAACGAACTGTATTTAGTGACAGTGGTTTTCTGAAGTGTTCCTGAGCCCATGTGGTGATATCCTTTAGAGATTGATGTCAGTTTTTGATACAGTGCCGTCTGAGGGATCGAAGATCACGGTCATTCAATGTTGGTTTCCGGCCATGCCGCTTACGTGGAGTGATTTCTCCAGATTCTCTGAACCTTTTGATGATATTATGGACCGTAGATGTTGAAATCCCTAAATTTCTTGCAATTGCACTTTGAGAAACGTTGTTCTTAAACTGTTTGACTATTTGCTCACGCAGTTGTGGACAAAGGGGTGTACCTCGCCCCATCCTTTCTTGTGAAAGACTGAGCATTTTTTGGGAAGCTGTTTTTATACCCAATCATGACACCCACCTGTTCCCAATTAGCCTGCACACCTGTGGGATGTTCCAAATAAGTGTTTGATGAGCATTCCTCAACTTTATCAGTATTTATTGCCACCTTTCCCAACGTCTGTCACGTGTTGCTGGCATCAAATTCTAAAGTTAATGATTATTTGCAACAAAAAAAAAAAGTTTATCAGTTTGAACATCAAATATGTTGTCTTTGTAGCATATTCAACTGAATATGGGTTGAAAATGATTTGCAAATCATTGTATTCCGTTTATATTTACGTCTAACACAATTTCCCAACTCTTATGGAAACGGGGTTTGTAGATTATTTGTCATAACCTCATTCTTTTAATAATATATTCTTCTTTCCTAGTTGTATTGCCTCCTTATTTACTCCTACACCTGTCTGGACTTTATATTACTGCTTACTTTTTCTTTCTTTATTCCAATTATCCTCCCCTTTTTTTTTTCTTTTTTTTTACTTTACCACACTTTCAGCTTCATTTATTTGAAAGATTTTCAGAACTATTTCATATCTTTAGGGGGAACTGCACTATTTTTGGAATTGTGCCTATCCTTCGCAATCATCATGAAAGAGAAGAAGACAAAAGTTTTTTTTTAATTTGCATTCTCAATTCAAAAATCGGCTCCTTCTTGTTGGCCACCAATGCAGCTAATGGGAGCAATCCAAAGTGTATAATATGAGCCACCTTGAAGATGGCATATTTTATTTTGAAAATGACCCGGATCATTTATTTTGTGTTTGTGCATGACTTCCTGTCCAACACAAGCAGATTTTAGGTGAATTGATCCGCCGTATTGCGGAGAAGGGCAAAAATATAAGCTGTGCGTATATTTTGCGCATGGATCCGGAACGGCAACGGAATGTACCACAGGCTGTGGAAACGGACACATTGACATTGCAGACAACCATTCACACACTGATGCCAATTTAGTGTACAAACATTAACACACAGTAGTGTAGTAGGCCTAAGAATTGAATGAAATACAAAACAATTTTATTTAAGAAGTATTTTTAGTATTCTGGCCACTGTAACATTACACACAGTTTCAACAGTAACACAACACTACTTTTTTCAAGTGATTGTTTGCCATACCACTAGATAGAGCCCTCGTACCATAGATGGAACCCGCGTACTATTATGGTACAAATTATTACGTATTACGAGGCTAAACATTTTAAAGTAGTATCATCACTGAAGGGCGAGGCTAAACATGTTACACACTGAGTGCAAGCTAGGAGCATGCATGCTAATAGCTATGCTAATCGAGTAAAGTTTAAGAAGTGTAGATCGAAGGACATTACCATAGAAAGTAAGGAGCTTGATTAATAAGAGTCTAGCAAATGGATAATATAACAACTGTGTTAGCATTGTCACAGTCAGTACACGACACGTAAAACGGCAGATTAATCCAAAAATTTGAGGTGTCTATACCAAGGGTAGTAGATCAATACTAGAATGATTAAGTTAATATTCCATCCATCCATCTTCTACCACTTGTCCCTTTCGGGTTCGTGGGGGGTGCTGTAGCCTATCTCAGCTGCATTCGGGCGGAAGGCGGGGTACACCCTGGACAAGTCGCCACCTCGTTATTTTCTTACAATACTTTTTTGTTTTTAATATTTACAATTTCAAGGAATAATTCCCTAGACACTGGAGGACTTTCAGGGCAAAAACCAATGAATTTAGATGGATATTAGAGGGTAGTTTTGCTTTTATTTAGTTATTGTGTACTATTGACTTTGTTTTGCTAATAAAGAACTAGTTTAAATATTGTGTTACTGTTGATATTGTCAAACTGTCAATAAATAACACTTACCATATATAAATTGAAAATTGTACATGTGATCGGTATCGTATTGGTTTCGGCTGATATCACTATTGGAATCGGCGGCATAAAACCCTGATCAAAACATCCCTAGAATTAATGGGTTAAAACAGTTAAACAAGCCAGCATTGCT
The DNA here is from genome assembly GCF_033978785.1 of Entelurus aequoreus. NCBI lineage: Eukaryota > Metazoa > Chordata > Actinopteri > Syngnathiformes > Syngnathidae > Entelurus > Entelurus aequoreus. Next base: position 48,205,091 of record NC_084743.1, read on the forward strand.
AGAACTGGGAATAAAGGTAATGTTATCTAAAGATAAGCAAAAGAGCAAACATTTATTGTGGTTAACTGTCATGCATCATGCAAATGCTCAATTCAACTGTGTACATAGAATATGGTTTTAGAAATACTGTGCTGCTCGTGTGTCACTGCTACATTCATGTGTATCATTTAAGGTGCTGTTAAAATCAGGATGAGGTACCTGGTGTTATTCTGTTTGTATGCACTGGGGACCCTGTGCAGCCATACAGGTGCACTGTCCCAGGCTCCATCTACCGGCAAACGAGGCTCCGATTTTGGAATCCAGGTGTTCCAGCAAGTAGCCCGCTCCAAACCACTGGAGAATGTTGTAATTTCGCCCCATGGAGTCGCTTCTATCCTTGGCATGCTGCTGCCAGGAGGTCATGGGCGAACCCGCAAACAAATCCTGACTGCGCTCCGTTACAAGAAAAATGGTGATGTATATTAAGTCTAAATATGAGCTGATCTCGCCAACAAAAATACGAGCTTTGCTTGTTTTGTACAGGACCGTACAGGATGTTGAAGAAACTGCACAAGACATTGACTGCCAAGTCCAACCAGAATGTGGTTCTCATTGCCAACGCCATGTTCAGCCAGGAAGGCTTCCCCTTGGAGAGGAGCTTTGTTGACACCAACAAAGCTAACTTCCGGGCTGAGAGCAAGACCATGGACTTCAGTGATCCCCAGAGGGCAGCAGATAAGATCAATGCCTGGGTCAGCAATAAAACCAAAGGTAGGAAGTTTTTATTTTTATTTTACATAGACAATTTTTGAATTGTTCCTGTGTTAATTATTATGAATTATTCTTTCAGGTCACATTAGCAAACTGGTCAGAGCTGATGTACTGGATTCTGCCCTAACCCGCTTGGTCATTGCCAACGCCATTTACTTCAAAGGTCTATGGAAGTCCCGTTTCCAGCCTGAGGACACTAAGATGAGGCCCTTCACCGGGGGCAATGGAAATGTGTACAAAGTTCCTACAATGTCTCAGCTATCGGTTTTCAATACTGGTAAGTCCTTTATACACTAGAGTTGGCCAGACCTCCGGACTTCGGGAGAGGGTAAGGGTGCTTAGCTTCGGCTCGGGACGAAGGCAGCGTGTGGATGGGGGAGGTACTGGCGAAAAATAGTGACACAGGGAATGAAGGTCAGGGGATAGATGTAACAGGCAGGTGTCCCAGCGGCATAGGCCGGCGCGTTTTGGCTTAAAAGTGAAAAATTGCCAATGAGGCGGGCCAACACCGGGATTTTTCCCTGCACCATGAGTAAGAAGTTAAGTCCCATACCGCCATATATAAGGTTAGTAGGGATGTACTGATCGATCGGCCCATTTCCTGGAAAAAATATGTGATTGCCGTTGCCGCTCAATGCCTTTCAATGGCAGTCGCCAACCCTGACCGACCCCCACTGGCAAAAATAGTATTTGTTTTTAGTCCTCCGAATGACAAGCTAACCGCTAATTGTGTATTTCCATAAACAATGTGGAGCGGCTCCCTTAGCTTAATAATAATCAGTGTTCACCTCCATAACAGTAAATAAACTGAATTTGTTAATATATTATGTATCTTTATCAAGTAGCTTTATCAAGTATTAAGACAAAGCTAAACATATTACCCACTGAGAGCAAACCAGTAGCAGGCAGGCTCATAACTAAGCTATATGCTAAGCTATGTAGCTCAAAACAACAACAGAAATAAGTGCTTAGTAAAGTTTAACAACAAATGTAGATGGAAGCTGTTTACTGCAGAAAATAAGCAGGTTTTAACCGGAAATTTATTGACAAAGTAAATTAATTTTAAGTCTAGAGAAATGTAGCTGTTGGTGTGTCAGCATTGTTGCAGCCAGTCACGTAAGAGGGTGGATCGATACCAAGGGTTATCAGTATATGATCAACACTGGAGTGTTTAAATTGATATTAAAATTTTCTACCAAATGTTTTTAGTTGTTTTGTAACTTCACAAATTCAGGGGATAACTCACTGGACTTTGAGCGCAAAAAGGATTTCAATGAGTAATAGTAGTTTTGTGTTCATTATTGAGTACTATTGACTGTTTTATGCAAACAATTGTATGTCATTAAAGAAATTAAAGAACTTGTTAAAATATTGTGCCGATATTGAAAAATGTACATTAATACAGATGATTCTGATGAAATCGGCAGCATAAGTCCGTGTTCGGAACATCCCTATAAGGCATTGTCATTGATGGCAACTAGTTAGCCTTGCTGAATATGTATTACATTTGGGAAGCCGCTCTTTGGCGGGTCAAACGAAACAACACATTCGGGCAAAATTTGGATACATGATTATTTTTAACTTAACCAAATCATATTTGGGGATTGTTTGTAATTAATAAAAGACATTATATAGACAGCAGCAATGTGTTGAATTTGTTGCGTATTTGCAACATTGTGAAATGTTTCTTTTGCAAAGCATTTAGTTGTATCATAACATTCGTGAGAATCCCGGCTACAACGTAGGGCTGGGAAACTCGGGGTACCTTACGATACAATAGGATATTGCTCACGACAACAACAGTAACTCAGTATGACAATACTGCGATTATGGATTTTTGCTCTTAATAACACAATATATTTTAGTGCTTCATATTTGTAAAAAAAATGTTTTTTCAACACTTTGCTAACTAAGTACAGTTTTCGCGGGGAACAAAAATGCTCGGTGTGCATGTTTGTTTGCCGCCTCTAACAAAATGAACCCATTTAAATAGTTTTTTATATTTTAGGCTAACGGCAGAAAGATTTGCGCTTGTATTACATTTGAAGGTTTTGAAACATGTTTAAATGTTTATGAAGTAAAATAAAGTCAAAACACATCACAATTTTACACTGACATAGTTCAACATGTCCGTATTTGTGCAAATACGAGATACGAAGGTTAAAAAAAGCTTGTCAGCAATCGCTTATGTCGTCATTAGGCTCCACAACTGGAGGGGCGTCGACTTAAATTTATTCAACTGCATTTGTGAAAACAATATGAGCATGTCCAAAGATGATGTGTCCATCACCACTTTGTTCTATTCACAGTAGAAATGTAATGATATGAAAATATCATATCACGGGCTGAGTTAATATTTTTATTGCAGTATGTGCTCACAAAGTAATAACTTCACACTAAAATCGTTTGACCAAGTAATTTTTTTAAATAACTGAAATAATAAAAAACACACTATTAGAAAACCCACTATTGTGCATGTTTTGCGTTTCTAATTGTTCATTGATTGTGTTTTAATCTTAGTGTTTTATCTGTTTTTAATGGCTACGCTTCTATTGTTTTACATTTGTTTGTACTATAGCACTTTAAGATTATATAAGTGCGTAACAAATACAATCTAATATATTTATTCTGGAGGGCTTTGCGACGGCCTAATCTTATTCTGTTCAGTGATCCTAAACATCATCGTATTCTTCTGAGTATACCGTGGTTACGGAAAGTATTCACACCCTTTAAAAATTTCAGCTTTTGTTTCATTGCAGTGATTTGCTAAAATAAAAAAATATTTTTTTTAATTTCACATTAATGTACACACTGCACCCCATCTTGACATAAAAAAGCAAATGTATAAATGTTTGCAAATTTATACTGAAATATTACATGGTCATAAGTATTCAGACCCTTTGCTGTGACACTCACTCGCATGCTGTCCATGTCTTTTGATCCCTTTTGAGATGGTTCTGCTCCTTCACGAGTCCAGCTGTATTTAATTAAGCTGATTGGACTTGATTAGGAAAGGCAAACACCTGTCTATATAAGACCTTACAGCTCACAGTGCATGTCAGAGCAAGTAAGAATTATGAGGTCAAAGGAACTGCCCAAGGAGCTCATACAGAATTGTGGCAAGGCACAGATCTGGTCAAAGTAACAAAATAATTTATGCAACACTCAAGGTTCCTAAGAGCACAGTGGCCTCCATGATTCTTAAATGGAAGAAGTTTGGGACGACCACAACTCTTCTTAAACTTTGCTGTCCAGCCAAACTAAGCAATCCTGAGAGAAGAGCCTCAGTAAGAGAGGTGAAGAAGAACTCAACGATTACTGTGGCTGAGCTCCAGAGATGCAGAAGGGAGATGGGAGAAAATTCCACAAAGTCAACTATCACTGCAGCCCTCCCAACGGAAGCCTCTCCTCAGTGCAAGACACATGAAAGTCTGCATAGTTTGCCAAAAAACAAATACCTCCCAGACTATGAGAAATTTGATTTTCTGGTCTGAAGAGACCAAGATTGAACCTTTTGGTGTTAATTCTAAGCGATATGTGTGGAGAAAACCAGGCACTGCTCATTACCTGCCCAATACAATCCCAATAGTGAAACATGGTGGTGGCAGCATCATGCTATGGGGGTGTTTTTCAGCTGCAGGGACAGGACAGGACTGGTTGCAAGTGAAGGAAAGATGAATGCGGCCAAGGACAGAGATATCCTGTAAGAAAACCTGTTCCAGAATGCTCAGGACTTCAGACTGGGCCACATGTCCACCTTCCAACAAGACAATGACTCTAAGCACACACCTAAAATAACAAAAGAGTGGCTTCGGAACAACTCTGTGACCGTTTTTGACTGGCCCAACCAGAGCCCTGACCTAAACCCAATTGAGCGTCTCTGAAGAGACCTGAAAAAGGCTGTCCACCAATGTTCACGATCCAACCTGACAGAACTGGAGAGGATCTGCTTAGAAGACTGGCAGAGGATCCCCAAATCCAGGTGTAAAAAACTTGTATAATTCCCAAGAAGACTCATGATTGTACTAACTCAAAAGGATGCTTCTACTCAATATTGAGCAAAGGGTCTGAGTACTTATGACCAGGTGATATTTTAGTTATTTTTTAATACATTTGCAAAAAATTCAGCATTTTTGTTTTTTTCTGTCAAGCTGGGGTCTGAGTGTACATTAATGAGAAATACAATACCTTTTTTTGGCTGCAAGCAGAGTAAAAAATGTAAAGGGGTCTGAATATTTTCCATGCCCAATGTATATCGATCACTCTGTTTAAGAAAGCAAAGGTTGTAGGTTAAATGTGCAAAATGTAATATCTTAGTTGCTCAGACATCAATGTGTCCACATAAGTTTAGATTGGGTTATGTCGTTTCTTAATAGGGAAAGACGTCAAGCTTGTGTCAGTCCGTGAGTATACAAAAATGCAGTTATCAAAATGTTCTCGATGATTTTAATTAAAAATGGTAATATTGAATGTGAGTGTGAATGTTGTCTGTCTATCTGTGTTGGCCCTGCGATGAGGTGGCGACTTGTCCAGGGTGTACCCCGCCTTCCGCCCGAATGCAGCTGAGATAGGCTCCAGCACCCCCCGCGACCCCAAAAAGGGACAAGTGGTAGAAAATGGATGGATGGTAATATTAACCGTTGTGAGTTTGACTGCAGTGATTATTCTTACCATTTATCATTACATCCCTATTTTACTGCAATGTAATTCCACTGTGAACAATTTTCTTTTGAAAAATCTGGATTTTTGTAATCCGTAAAGTTCAACCTGCAGGTATTGACAAACCTCATCGACAATAATTTGGTCGTGTTTGGTTATAAAGAACACATTACTTAGAGATACCACCTCCAGTTGTATTATCAAGCCCTCTGTGGAATATTATACTCCCGCCGGTGATCTATATTTATATGTCAAGAGTCATTTTAGCATGGCGAGGTAGAAAATGGATGGATGGAGTGCTTTACTTACACAACACCATACTAGATTCATGTCATAATGTATTTTTTTCAGTAATGCATAATATTTGGCTTCAGCTCAGTCATTGCCTCATTGCTGGCTGGAATGAGGATTCTTACATTTTAGTGTCTCACTATAAATGACTTGGATATGATGGCATCAATACAAGTTATAAGGGACTTTATTGACCTTTTTAAAACATTACCGTAATATATTTGAGGAGGGTGCACCTGTGACTTTAAATGCACATTTGGCCAACTTCTGCATTCATATTTGAGGTATGTGGTACATTTTAATCACTTTGCCACTAACTGTCTAAGCAGAAGGAAAGACATTTAAAACGTCAATCATAGGGCGTATTGAGGGCTCCAAAAATAACGTCAACAGGGAAAACAAGGACCCATGGAAAACTGAACATTGATTCTGCGAGTATCTGCAAACTGAGTCAGAATATATAAACAATTTAAAAAGGATGAATCCTGTCACCCACAAAAACATTACAAAAAACCTTTTCCAACACTCCTTTATCCCCATCAAAAACGGGATAGAACACGGTAATCAAATACACATAGTTTCACAAAAATATTTATCAATGACTCAAAGACCATTGCTTTTACTTTGTTGATTTACAAGCCATATTACAGTTGTATTCAAAACAACAAAAGACCATTGCTTTTACTTTGTTGATTTACAAGCCATATTACAGTTGTATTCAAAACAAGAATATATCGTCAAATTAAATAAACTAATAAACAAAACCAAACCTGTGGACACTTCAAGAAAGGAGGAAAACATGTTTCAGCCAAGGAGCTTAGGAATTAAACAAATTAACATACATGGTAAAATAAAACAAAAAAACATACCTTTTATCTTGAAAGCCAAATGATTCCGCTATTGTGTGTACTATTCAAGTGTAAACAAAATGTCATGTAAAACTTAAGTCGCCATTAAGAAGTAGCAAAATTACAGAGCACTGCAACACTTTTGTTATCAACTTAAAACACTTCTCTGCACCCACCAATACGTAACAAAAAATGCAACAATTTTGTTGTCAAATTAAAACACTTCTCCACACCCACTAATAGGTGACACAATGTTAAAAATAACCATACAATTAAAAGAAGGGGTCCTAATCTTGCATTGCTTAGTATCGTAGGGGAGTTTGTATAAAGGTATGTGAGAATTTGTAGTTTGAAAACACAAACGCTTACATTTGTGGCGGGTATATTTTTTTTCTGGTCTGTTTTCAGTAAACCAGGTAAAAATGTGGACAGAAGAACTCTACGTAGAATAAAAGTAACATTTCTGTCGTGTACGTTGGCATAATTAGACGATAAACATTCGGCATTTGTCCGCTAATGTAAGCTGTGACTGTGAAGAAGTCGGGCATCCATTTTGGATTTATTGTCTGATCATGATGTGCCTTCGGAAATACGTTCCCACATTCATCCCATAATGTTATTTATTAATTATATACGACTTATTGATTTATGTGAGCATGTTGATGAAGTCACTTTGTGCTGCACATTCCACTCTAGCATCTGGGCTACAGTTGCACTTTTATCTTCTTGCGGTCCAGACTAATGACATTGTCACAGGATTCAGGACTAAAGATTCTGATACTAGCAAATGTTTTTTGGCTGCCATGCTGCAGAATAAGCTCGGAGCCGTCTGTTGATTCCATGATAGGATTCAATTTGCCTCTTGTTCTCAGTTTCATGAAAGGCCTAGTAACTTGCGACCTACAAGAATTCCTGCACCTGTTTAAACATACAGCTCTCGCTATTGAGCTAACGATCAACCCTAACCCTTCTGGCCAAGTATATTAAATATTGACATCAGATAAATTTTTTGCACATATCAGAATCCATATACATTAAAAAATCCATATACATAATGTATCTGAGCGCCAAGTGTAACTCCTTGAGGCAACAAACACTATTCATTAAGCATTTTAAACCTAAAAGTAAAAAAAAAAAAAAAAAAAGGTGCTCGTAGTGGAGAGGGGTACGTTAAAGAAGCTTAGCAGACGTCTTAAACACAGGAGAAAATTATTAAATGAAGAGATACACAATGAGGGTTCATGACTTTTAAAACGTTTTTTTCTTCATTTAGATACTGCAAAGGTGTTCAAACCTATTTGAGCACCTGTACTGAAAAATCAAAGGATGCTTTGATATTTTATTTTGTAAAAAGGCTACAAAACAAAAAAGTCTACACACATTTAAAGACAGTGCCTTTTTGCTCCATTTTTTTCCTCTTAAATTTTTTACATTGTGTTTTTTACAATGTGTTGTGGGAAAATCAAAAACAAACTGCTGACAACAAATTACCCCCACAGCCGCACTTTGCACACCCATGACATACAATAGTCTATCGCACAGGGTTGATGGTCAGAGATGTCATTTCCAGGTACATCTCGGAAAATGCCCTTAATGCCAGTAATCGATATGTCAAGCTTCTGGACAAGTGGTGTCACCATCACATATTGTTGATTAGGGTCTGTCAACAATGTATGTATGCTAAGGACATTTGTCTACATTTAATATAATGTACAGTATGTCTCATAATCATCTACCTACAAACCCCGTTTCCATATGAGTTGGGAAATTGTGTTAGATGTAAATATAAACGGAATACAATGATTTGCAAATCTTTTTCAACCCATATTCAATTGAATGCACTACAAAGACAAGATATTTGATGTTCAAACTCATAAACTTTATTTTTGTTTTGCAAATAATAATTAACTTAGAATTTCATGGCTGCAACACGTGCCAAAGTAGTTGGGAAAGGGCATGTTCACCACTGTTACATCACCTTTTCTTTTAACAACACTCAATAAACGATTGGGAAATGAGGAAACTAATGGTTGAAGCTTTGAAAGTGGAATTCTTTCCCATTCTTGTTTTATGTAGAGCTTCAACAGTCCGGGGTCTCCGCTGTCGTATTTTACGCTTCATAATGCGCCACACATTTTCGATGGACAGGTCTGGACTGCAGGCGGGCCAGGAAAGTACCCGCACTCTTTTTTTTTTTACGAAGCCACGCTGTTGTAACACATGCTGAATGTGGCTTGGCATTGTCTTACTGAAATAAGCAGGGGCGTCCATGAAAAAAACGGCACTTTTATGGCAGCATATGTTGTTCCAAAACCTGTATGTACCTTTCAGCATTAATGGTGCCTTCACAGATGTGTAAGTTACCCATGCCTTGGGCACTAATGCACCCCCATACCATCACAGATGCTGGCTTTTAGACTTTGCGTCGATAACAGTCTGGATGGTTCTTTTCCCCTTTGGTCCGGATGACACGATGTCGAATATTTCCAAAACTAATTTGAAATGTGGACTCGTCAGACCACAGAACACTTTTCCACTTTGCATGAGTCCATCTTAGATGATCTCGGGCCCAGAGAAGCCGGCGGCGTTTCTGGATGTTGTTGATAAATGGCTTTCGCTTTGCATAGTAGAGCTTTAACTTGCACTTACAGATGTAGCGACAAACTGTATTTAGTGACAGTGGTTTTCTGAAGTGTTCCTGAGCCCATGTGGTGATATCCTTTAGAGATTGATGTCGGTTTTTGATACAGTGCCGTCTGAGGGATCGAAGGTCACGGTCATTCAATGTTGGTTTCCGGCCATGCTGCTTACGTGGAGTGATTTCTCCAGATTCTCTGAACCTTTTGATGATATTATGGACCGTAGATGTTGAAATCCCTAAATTTCTTGCAATTGCACTTTGAGAAACGTTGTTCTTAAACTGTTTGACTATTTGCTCACGCAGTTGTGGACAAAGGGGTGTACCTCGCCCCATCCTTTCCTGTGAAAGACTGAGCATTTTTTGGGAAGCTGTTTTTATACCCAATCATGGCACCCACCTGTTCCCAATTAGCCTGCACACCTGTGGGATGTTCCAAATAAGTGTTTGATGAGCATTCCTCAACTTTATCAGTATTTATTGCCACCTTTCCCAACTTCTTTGTCATGTGTTGCTGGCATCAAATTCTAAAGTTAATGATTATTTGCAAAAAAAAAAGTTTATCAGTTTGAACATCAAATATATCTTTGTAGCATTCAACTGAATATGGGTTGAAAATGATTTGCAAATCATTGTATTCCGTTTATTTACATCTAACACAATTTCCCAACTCATATGGAAACAGGGTTTGTAATATATAATACAGTAGTACCTCAACTTACGAGCTTAATTGTTTCGGTGACAGATCTTAGCTCAAAACACTTGCATCTCAAATCTACGTCTCGAATTGAATTAAATTAGTGCTTGCACCCCCAAACAGCACAATTTTAACACGTGCCATGCCTTTCTAAAAAAATCAAAAACTTTTATATATAAATATTGTATAAAACAATACAATAGAATGTACTGTTTAACTACAGTAGTTTTATGAAGTAATGCAAAAATATACAGCATTTACCTTGGAGAGTGGACTTTTAAAGTATCTCCTCCCAACTGCTTCTCTGACAGTCAATCAGCAGCTTTTCCATATTTTCATGAATAAATGTTCGCTGTTTAGATACGATTTCAACATTCTTGACTGGCGTTACTCATTTTGCTTCAGTATGGTGCAGACTAGAAATGATACACTCAAAAGTTGGTGACATGCTCTGTAATATTTTAGATTATTTTTATTTTTAATTCAATGAATATTATCTGCTTCTTGTGAGCCCCCTCCTTCACTTCACTTTTCTTGCAACTTTGAAGCTTTATAGCACAATTAGCTGAGAGACAGCTCTTATCTCAAAACATTAAGTTGCGGCACTCTTTAGTTGGAGACCACTGTATATGAATATACATATAGAATACATAGTTATATTTTCTTTCTTTTTCTTTCTTTCTTTTAGTTTATTTCGAACATGAACACATTTACATCATAATACATCACACAATTTCATATCATTTCATTTACATCATGCCCGAAAAGGAGTAGGAAGAAGCAAAGCTTATTTAATCCTACCCCTTTCCCACTTCAAAGCATTTACAATTATATAAAATCATTTACTGACCTTTTTATATAATAAAATAACATCTATGAATTAGTATATACAACAGTTTGTAATATGTAATTAATTAATTCAGTCATTATTAACATACTGAGATGAAGAATATTTTCAATAAGGTTGGAAGTTTTTCCCATAATTCTTCTTCTTTGTACTTTGTAAGCACTATTAATTTAAACAACCTCTTAAACTGGATCATGTCAGTACAATTTTTAACTTCTTTACTTAATCCATTCCATAATTTAATTCCACATACTGTTATGCTAAAAGTTTTAAGTGTTGTACGTGCATATAAATGTTTTAAATTATTTTTTCCTCTAAGGTTATATTTCTCCTCTTTAGTTGAGAAGAAATGTTGTACATTCTTTGGTAGCAGGTTATAGATTGCTTTGTACATCATTTCAGCTGTTTGCAATTTTACCAAATCACCAAACTTTAATATTTTTGACTTAATAAATAAAGGGTTTGTATGTTCTCTATATCCAACATTATGTATTATTCTAACTGATCTTTTTTGTAACATGGTTAACGAATGTAGCGCACATTTGTAGTTGTTTCCCCATATTTCTGCACAATAAGTCAGATATGGTAACACTAGTGAGCAGTAGAGAATATGAAGTGATTTTTGGCCCAGGACGTGTTTTGTTTTATTCATTATTGAAATGTTTTTTGCTACCTTATGTTGTATGTTTTGTATATGAGATTTCCAGTTCATTTTATCATCTATTAATACTCCCAAAAATCTGGTTTCTTTTACCCTTTCGATGTCTACTCCGTCTATTTGTATTTGCGTATGATGCTCTTTCCTACTATTACCAAATAGCATTATTTTAGTTTTACTGAGATTCAAAGATAGTCTGTTTTTGTCAAACCATCTTTTTAATTTGTTCATTTCTTCTGTTATTATTTGTATTATCTTCTGTGTGTTCTCTCCTGAACAGAAAGCAGTTGTATCATCTGCAAATAAAACTAACTTTAAGTCCTTTGTAACTTTACAAATGTCGTTTATATAAAGATTAAACCATTTTCGTCCCAGTATTGATCCCTGCGGCACACCACAGGATATATCTAGCCGTGTTGACATATTTTCACCCATCTTCACATATTGCTTCCTGTTGGTTAAATAGCTTCTTACCCAGTTCAATACCAAACCTCTGATGCCATATCGTTCTAATTTTTGTATTAAAATATCATGATTAATTGTATCAAATGCTTTTGTTAAGACCATGAATACTGCTGCCGCACATTCTTTACCATCTATTGCATTGGTAATTTCCTCTTTTATTTTAATTAATGGTATTGATGTTGAGATATTTGCTCGAAATCCATACTGGTTCTCCACGAGCGTCCCACTTTTGTTAATAAATAAATCTAATCGACTATTGAATAATTTTTCCATGATTTTGGAGAATTGTGGAAGTAATGAAACTGGTCTGTAGTTAGTAAACTGGTGTACGTCTCCATTCTTATAGATTGGTACGACTTTTGCAACTTTCATTTTGTCTGGGAATTTTCCGGTTAAAAATGATACATGGGTGATATATGTCAGAGGTTCTGAAATGTCTTCTATAACCTTTTTTATCGTTACCATATCTATTCCATGACAGTCAGTTGAAGTCTTGTATTTACAATTTTTTACAATTTTGATTATTTCTTCTTTTGTTACACTTTTAAGAAACATGGAATTGGGATTTCTGTCTATGAGCTCACTCAAGTCCTCAACTGACCCATCATCTGCATTTGGAATTCTTTGATCCAGATTTGTTCCGATATTAACAAAATAATCATTGAAACGTTCAGCTATTTGGTTCATATTATCATTTTTTGTATGTCCATCTAGAAAGTACTGGGGGTAATCTTTCTTAGCACCATTTTTAATGATGCTATTTAGGATGCCCCATGTTGCTCTCATGTTGTTTTTGTTCTTGTTTAATAATTGACTGTAGTATTCCTTCTTACATGTTCGTAGTATACCAATTAGCTTGTTTTTATATTTCTTATACTTATTTTCTGCCTCTATAGATCTTTGTGTTATAAATATTCGATACAATGTGTTTTTTTTGTGACAAGCATTTTTCAGTCCTTTTGTCATCCACGGTTGGTTGTTTTTCTTTTGCTTCTTACTACGTTCTTTCCATGGGCAATGTTTATCATAGAGTGTTAGAAAGGTGTTGACAAAATTCCCATATGCATCATCTACATCATCTTCATTATATACATTGTCCCAAATTTGTTTCCTCAGATCCTTCTTGAAGAAAATCATTCCTTCCTCTGTACATAGTCTTTGAAATGTCTTTTTGTCAATGTTCTTCTTCCTGTAGTTCCCATCATAAATAGTAAAGACTGGCAGATGGTCGCTGATGTCGGTTGTTAACAGTCCACTTGTTATATTATTATCAAAGACATTAGTGAATATATTGTCAATAAGTGTAGCACTGTGACTTGCAATTCTGGTTGGCCTTGTGATTTGAGGATACAAACTCATACTATACATTGTATCTGTGAAATCATTAATGGACTCTTGCTTGTTGGGGTTCAAGAGATCAATGTTGAAGTCTCCACATAAAAAGAGTACTTTTTGACTGATTCCATTGAAAGTTCCCTTAATCCAGTCTTCAAATCCTTCAATACTTGAGTTGGGTGCCCTATATATACAACTGATCAATACATTTCTATTTCTTTCATGACATATCTCAATGGTTATACACTCTAAAACATTGTCAATAGCCAGTGACATGTCTTTTACCACCTTGTAATGGAAGTCCTTCATCACATATACAGCAACTCCGCCTCCATTCTTATTTACTCTATTAATATAATTGAGTTCATATCCTTCTAGTCCAAAGTCCATTCCTTTTTTTGGATCCATCCATGTCTCTGATACAGCGATAATTTTGAAAGGTTCTTTAAAGTGTTCCAAAAATAATTTCATATTGTTAAAATTGGCATACAAGCTTCTGCAGTTAATATGAATAATTGACAGTTTGTTATTGGAATTAATGTTGGTGTTGTACTGTACTTCTGTATAATATAAACAATTATTGTCCATGTGAGAAAAAAAATGTATGTCTGGATCTATAGCACTGTCCAATTCCGTCCTGTTATAGTCGGTGCTGGAAAAGGTTAAATTCTCTGTTTGATTGATTATTGTTTGTTTGTGTCATGGTTGTGTTTAATTTTTTTATCTTTATTGATATTTATCCAGCTCTGCTATTTTCCTTATGACTATTACTCTTGCTTCCTCTGGTGTTCCATTTAGTTTAATAAATATTTTACAGTTTGCTGTCCATGTTTGTTGTATTTTTCCTTGTTTTCTTAAGCTACGTGCTTTTCTGGCTGTCTGCGTTTTTCTTTGTTAAATGTTCATTTATGTACACGTCTGTTCCTTTCAGCTTCCTCCCTTGTTTTAGTAATGCGGTTTTATGTTTCCTATTGACAAATCTCATTATTATTACTGGTGCCGAATTATCTTTCTTCTTATGGAGTGGGTGGCAAGCTTCCACATTTGCCATGTCCATGAATATGCCTTTTGACTCCATGAATGTTGCCACTTGCCTCTCTGTGGAGATGTCCAAATTCCCGGGCTCTTCTCCACTATTGGCGGTCACCGCCCGAGCATATGAACGGGGTTTAATATTAAGCCCGGTCAAAATAACGTTATTTATTCTTGTGTATTGTTCCAGTTCATCCACTCGGTCTGTTAACTGTTCTATTTGTAAAGTTTTTGCATCATTCTCGACTCGTAGAATTTTTACCTCCTCCACCAGCTGCATAATTGTCTGTTGGTACTGCTTAATGGCTGATACCTCTGCTGTTAAAAATTCAAGTGATCGCCTTATCTCCTCACCTTCATCAGGAGAGAGCACCTTCTTTGGCCCCATGTTGATTTTGGCTGTCGCGGGTGTTTACCGCCTTCAGCCAAGGCTGTCCCCGGTCCCGTCGTCGCGAGGGGGTCCCGCTTATTCTAGCTGCTGCTAGCCGGGCCTCTCCCTTGCCGCTCTGCTGCTGTCACACGCCGCCGCGCGAAAGCTGTCGCTCTCGCCGCCGTGAGGTGGTGGTCCCACTGCTGCTGGCTGCTAGCCGGGCCTCTCCCTCGCCGCCCCGCTGCCGTCACTCGCCGCCGCCGTCACCTGCCGGTCCCGTCGTCGCGAGGTGGTCCCGCTTCTGCTAGCCGGGCCTCTCCCTCGCCGCTCTGCTGCTATCACACGCCGCCGCAAGAAAGCTGTCGATCTCGCCGCCGTTAGGTGGTGGGGTGGTGGTCCCACTGCTGCTGGCTGCTAGCCGGGCCTCTACCTCGCCGCCCCGCTGCCGTCACTCGCCGCCGCCGTCACCTACCGGTCCCGTCGTCGCGAGGTGGTCTTGCTTCTGCTAGCTGCTGCTAGCTGCTAGCCAGGCCTCTCCCTCGCCACCGACGTCTTCCGCAGGAAGCCTGCACGTACCCAGAGCCCAGTTGCGTCTTCTGAGTCCACACTGGAGCTGTCTTCCTTCCTCTTAGCATTTTGCATTCTTACCGAAAATTATATATATTTATGAATATCGAAGGCTTTCCTGGGCTAGAGTAATTGATGGAACCTATGCCCGAGATATTGTACCATTAGAATTATAAGAAGTTGTCTGTGGCGACCGGCAACCAATTTTAACATTTTTTATGCATCGCGAATTAGTGTTTAACAGATAGCACTCTTTGTGTTGGTCTAAAGTATGTCTTTATCCTGTTAAATGATTTAGTTACTTCATTTAACGAAGCACAAGTTCTCCACATATAACCTGACCTTACCCACTAGACTAAATATTTTGTCTGTGTTCGGTATCATGAAGTATATTTTGTATGCTACACTTGTTTGTTTTTTTGGGTGACCTTCTGTTGATACTTTTTCTGACAAAACAGAAATCCTGAGGCTTTGATTTGTGGGGTGGGTTTACACTTTAGCAAGGTTGCAGAGGAGAATGCATACATCCACCAATATGATTATAAAATATACCATGTTTCAAGGTCTTTGGTTGTGTCACAGCACAACATCTTAATCCAACAATGTCTTGGAAATTATTCCAATTAAAAATTGATTAGGGGAATCAAAAAGCATTTATATTAGTGGTGTCCAAAATTTTCCTCTGAGGTCTGTGTTGAAAGAAAAAAAAAAAATGGTGGGGGTCAATTTTTTATACATTTTTAATGTTGGTCAATATATGCTAAACCAGGGGTTCTTAACCCTTTTGACTTCGGGGCCCAACTTTTCCATAACAGAGGGGCCCAGGACCCACTCAAATATTAACACTGAATTAGTTATTTTACTCTTCTAGTCATTTTCAATAATTATATTGAACCTATTTTCAGTTCACAACCTTATCAAATGATATGAAAGCATGTGTTAATTACAAATATGTTCTTTAATCAAAGTCAGGTTGATTACAAAAATAAATACTAATTAAATATACTGCAAGAGAAGGTACTCGTAAAAACAGATTTTTTTTAACAAAAAATTACGGAGTGCTAAAATGAATAAATTCTAACTAAATTAAAAATAAATTTTTCTTAAATAAGCTGTCAATAAAATGTATCAAAATGTACTTACAATTACGTAGTGCTAAAAAATTCTAACTAAAATAATAATAAATAATGTTTCTTAAATAAGCTGAAAATAGAAATTAAATGAAAATACAGAAGTCTTATTTTTTGCACTTCAGAAACTTCTGACTTTAGCTTTAGATTTCTTCCTTCTGTAGAAAATGGATGGATGGATGGATGGATGTTTTGATATTGTCGTTACTGCCACAAGTGGTGGGAAAGTGTATTACAACTGAGTACCGCTAGCTGAGAAACTGATATTTTTGGCAGCCCAACAATGGGTTGGGCTGACAATGGTCCATGGTTAAGAAACACTGCTAAACTATATAAACAAAACCTCACCATCTCAGCTTTGTTATAGGCGACATAGCAAATTAGTGTAATATATCTCAGAATTAATTTTATTTTTAGTATAAGCTGAGACGGTGGGCACAAAATGGACCCCAGGCTGTTAACACCATTTGCAGACGTACAAAGTTAAATAGTAAATTATGCTGGATGTGAAATACTGAAATTTAAATGTTTTGTGCACTGATTAGACTACACTGCACTCAACGTAGTGTTTCTCTCTGTACTTCCCTTATTGCCATGCATACCAGTTTAATATGCAAGTAAATATTTCTTTATTGTATTAGGCATTGCCACCACGCCGCAAGAAGTGAATTATTGGGTGATTGAAATGCCCTATCGCGGCAACACAATCAGCATGCTCATCGTCCTGCCCACCGAGGAAGACACGCCCCTGTCCGATGTCATCCCACATATCAACACGGCCACAGTGCAGAGTTGGAATAAACTAATGCACATGAGGAAAGTGCGTCTACTCATCCCCAAGTAAGTAAAATTGTACTGGAACAGGAGTTGTAACTTGCCTCAAGTAAAAGTGACAAATGACTGTTTGTCTCAAGGTTCACTGCAGATGCTGAGGTAGATTTGAAGGCCCCCCTGTCAGTGCTGGGTCTCACAGACATGTTCAGTCAAGACAAAGCTGACTTCAGGCACTTGAGTGAGTGGAATCCCAGTCACTCCTATCCCAAATATGAAGTGATGTCCATTATATAAACATGATTGAGGCTCGAAAATATGATGGGATTGTTAGCTGTTTACTGCTGAGCGCCAGTATGACTGACGTCATGTTTCTAGATATCCAGTGTGAAAGGCAAACAACTCATTCCTTTCTCTCAGAATTGGTGGGAAGGGTGCAGCAGTGCCACCCTGTGGTATGAATTGGGATTGGACACAGACACATTTGCATATGTTATTTCATTCATTCATTTTAGCAGCGAGCTGTCTACTTCACCTTATAACTTTTCTTTGCAGTTTATTATATGATTAGCAAGAGTCATGATGTCACTTACTTACATTAAATCATTTCAGTCTGTAGACTGTTAATGGTGTATAATCTTTCTGCTAACATTGGCGAAATGCTGACAAGGGTGAGGAATACTGCTCCTTTTGTTATGCATTTAATGAGTAAATACAGACCCAAGGATGAGTCCTAAATGTGTATATCTATTGTTACAGATGCTCTTTTCCTCCCTCTCGCTATCTTAAAATGTTGACATCAAAGCACTGCAGGTAACAAATTTGTTAATGACAATGTGAAACAAGAATTAATGTTAACATGTCAAACGCATAGTGAGAATGAATTATCAGTAGCCAAGAGTTTGAGAAAGGGTTGTATTAAATAAGCTTTGCTTCTACCTACTCCTTTTTGGATATTGTTCAAATTTCAACTTATGATGTTCCTTAATGTCTGAAACTGATGCAACCTTTGCCAGTAGTACTTTGTACAACATTTTCAATATCGTTGAATCATTTTTGTAATTTTCGCTTTTAATTTGTTGTTCATGTTTTCAATCAGAATAAAATAACAGGACAAATATTTTAGGCAAAAAACAAAGAAAATATAAAATAATTATATTACAATAGCAATATAAACAATATAAACACAAGCAAAAATAAGTGCGGGAAAATGTTGAAAAGGATTGAAAATCATTTCCTTAATTGTTCAATTCAATACTGATACTACCTTCAGAATCGAAACTAATTAATATATTGATCTATCCGTCTCACAATGAAGTGTGAGGCCGCCCCTGATTGCGCGTCACTGCATTTTAGCAGATGAAATGATATTCAATGTGTTATTTTGTATTTACTGTCTGTACATTGTGGAACTAACAGCAGTGTGTTTGTAGGTTCAGAGCCAGTGTATGTCTCCAAGGCCCTTCAGAAAGCCAAAATAGTGATGGATGAAGACGGGACGACAGCATCAGCTGCCACCAGTGAGTTGTTAGTTCACTTGAAAACTTACCTGGGTCCATTCCAGAACAATTCAACTAACTCTTGAAAACTGAACAGAGTTT
This sequence comes from Entelurus aequoreus, assembly GCF_033978785.1. Taxonomy (NCBI): domain Eukaryota; kingdom Metazoa; phylum Chordata; class Actinopteri; order Syngnathiformes; family Syngnathidae; genus Entelurus; species Entelurus aequoreus. The sequence goes on from NC_084743.1 coordinate 48,223,750, forward strand.
TGGGTTGCAAAACAGCTGGTCTGAGTAAATGAAGCGTGAGTATGTTCACGAGTTTAAAGGTGTGCCATGCCACAATAAAGCCATCACCAATTGAGCCCTGATACTACCATTCACCATGGCAACTGTGCGTACAAAAAGGTCGGAATAGGAATATGGCGAGTATGAAATTATTTTATAGAAAGAAAAGTATATTACAAGAAAGGTATAATACAGCTGCTGCTGCAAAAGAGAGAATTGCGTCCTGAGTCAATCTCTAAGTTTATTGATTTAACATTCAATCACATTATCTTTTGAGCTCACAAATAGTGAAATGCGGTGGAATAAAATCTCATTATATTGTAGGGGTAATCCCATGGGTGTATATTTTCTTCAGGTCTACGGGCTCATAATAGCTCTGATTTGTTTGAACTATATTTTACATGCAAAGTAAATATTGTTGATTGGCTATAGATTTATTTATTCGCATGCAAGTTCTTAATGTTTCTAATATCTACAAAATCTGAGATATTTTTCTTAAAATATGAAAAATTATTTGCATTTCATTTTACAATACCAACTTTAATTATAAAGCCCTTTACAAATAACCACAATTGATAAAGGGCTGAACACCACAAATGAGTACAACTATAGAAAAGCAGAAAAGCAAAGGCATAAAATGAAAATACATAATTTTAAACAATGGTAAAACATATGAAAGAGGTAAAAGGGACTTATTATACAAAACCAACTTTTCTTACCTATTGGTACCGTGTTTTTTTTTTTTTTTTTGTATTTGGGATCTGCGTATCTCCTGAAAGTTGGAAATTATACCATGGAGGCACTGCGGCGATATTAATAAAATAAATCTGGAGTTGCCTTCTTTCATACATCCTCCAAACGAGTGGTTTGGAATTTGCCCAATTTCTGTGGTTTTTCCCAGTAGTGATGTAAGCAGATATCTCCATATATGGTAGAGGTTTACCTGAAAAGTTTGCGGCAGTTCTTTTCATTATCCTCTTGTTGTGGGGCAGACTGCCATGTACATGCACATGCATCCTCCACTTGCCATTTCTAATACAAAGTACCGTATAGTTTTAACTCATGTCTGTCATTAGAATCGAAAGGGAAGCGCTAAAATCTACAACATTGCTAACGGGGAGAAGACACTATCAACGTGGAGGCACGTAATAAGACCGCCCGAAAAATGGCGCATCCTCAAGAGACGGTCAGAAAGCGGCTTGAAGATGGTCTGTAAAATATAAAGATATATGCAAAATTTTACCAAATAACCACAAATACATCTTATGTACCGGTAGGTGTTTTAAATGTGAAAAACAAATCATATAATGACCTCTTTAAAACAATAACGGGCAGTTCAAAGCGTTCCAAGTCTTATACTGGGTTTTATAAAAGCCAGTTAGTAAAAAAAGGTTTTTATGGGTCCTAAATGGTCAAAAAAAAAAAGTTTGGTTTGCAGGGGTATTTACTTATTTAAAGAAATGTAATATTTTCATTTATAGTTTTAAACAAAATATTTATTTTACTAATATTTAAAAATGAAATCTAAGCAAAATTAAAAAGTTTTTTTTATTCACACATTTTTTCTTACCAGTTCATTTATGATTTTACATCAATATACATGTTTAAGTAATACTGTACTAAAATATACAGTACTTAAAATGATACAATATTTTACCAATATTTAAAATGAAATCTAAGCAAAATTAATTATTTATGAATTTATTTACGTGGACCCCGACTTAAACAAGTTGAAAAACTTATTTGGGTGTTACCATTTATTGGTCAGTTGTACGGAATATGTACTGTACTGTGCAATCTACTAAAAAGTTTCAATCAATCAAAAAAAAAAAAGGTTTTTTTTATTGACACATTTTTTTCTTACAGTTCTTTTATGATTTTAGATCATTATACATGTTTAAGTAATACTGTACTAAAATATACAGTACTTGAAATGATACAATCTTTATTTTGCCAATATTTAAAATTAAATCTAAGCTAAATTAAATTTGTAAAGTTAAGGAGTTTTTTTTCGTACATTACCAGTTCATTTATGATTTTATATCAATCTACATGTTAAGTAATACTGTACTAACTTAAAATGATACCTGTACTAACTTAAAATGATACAATCTGCCATTTCAGCACTTCGTTATTTTGATTTATTTTAAATAATAAAGCTAATATATTAGTTGTATTACCTAAAAAAAAACAAAAAAAAAACTGGTCCTTTTTTTTTTTTATTCAAGTAAGATAAAAGATAATGTAAATTTAAAGTGTTTTTTTTTTTTTTTAGAAGATATTTGTTTATACTTATGCACTTTCTATGTTGGAGTGGGACTAATTTTATTACAATAGGTAAAAGGTGCTCAAATCTGAGATAACTACTCTTTAAACCTGCTTTCTCAGTGTCAGAATTTATCCTACAATTCTATTTTTTTTTCTGGTCTCCAGCTGCAATTTTGATGGCTCGGTCCTCTCCTCCTTGGGTTTCTGTGGACAGACCTTTTCTCTTCCTCATCAGGCATAACCCAACCGGTACAGAAAGTGGTCTATCCTCTTATTTAGTTGATAATGATGATGATGATGATGAATAATGACTCATGTTTGACCGTTTTCTTGTCACTTTCCTTAAAATATCCTTGCTTGGTCATCTTAACCCCTCTGCCTCTGTCTTTAGGTACCCTCCTCTTCATGGGCCAAATTAATCAGCCTTGAGCTCGCTGACCCAGAGGTGGTGCCACGGGCCAGCAGCTATGCATGAACAAACACGTACAAACATTCATTGCTGTAGATAGTTTTATTGCGTTTTATGTTGCTTTAATGCATAGCATATAACAATTAGAAGATGTTTTTTGCAGTTTTCCAGATCTTTTTTTGTACATCTGGAATTTGTTTTTAATAGACTTTGAATGTCATTTGTGTGTTTTAAGTTTTGAGTGAGATACGTGATTTAATTTTTCGTTTTGATTTCATATTTCCAGTTCTTAAGTTATGGCAATGATTATGATTAATTTGAGTGCAATAAATACACATTTATGAACTCATCTAATGCGGTTTTTGTCAGTGATTACAACATTGGAGTCCAACACTTCCTTTTTTTTTTTTTTTTAATCTCATTTGTCATCTCTAAACAACCTCTTTCCAACTCCGCCATCTTTTATATCAAATTACTCTTCTGTTGGCAGTGCGTCAAAAAAAAAAAAAAAGTGAAATGACGTTAAGGAAGTGGAGAAATTTACAGTAACTGCATGCCCGGTCCAAGTTGCCCAAACGCCGCAATGGTCATTAAGGATAAAGGTACTATCCTTAAACATGTTAAACGATCTGCTCACATGAAATGGACAGTGCTTACTAAGCAGTGGAGTGGTCTCATTGAGACTTCCTCCTTCTAATAAGCCTGTTTCTGTTTTTGAAACATCTCTTGCAGTGTGCGAGAAAAACAGGGATTAGAAAAAAAGTATATTTTTAGTACACTTTCATTTCTTTGTTATATTTAAGTTCTGACCAAAACTCGACTAACATGTTTTATTTAGGAAGTCGTGGTGCAGTAGGGAAAGAAGTCATATGGCTCCATTCCTGGGTGGATCTCGCAGAGGAAGATGGGGGGGGGGGGTTAATTATTTTTGCAATGCTGTCTACTGAAAATGATGGAAAGCGCCACTCTAGTTGAAATTTTCTCAAAATTCAACACTCTACTGCAAAGTGGATAGTGCACGTCATGTTTCATGTGTCTGGTAAATTGACGAAAGGGGCCATATGAATCCCCTTCCTAGTGTAGACCATGAACCACTGAAAGACTTTCAGCCCACAAGGAAAACAAGTTTTGTAAAGCGCCTAACAAATGTATTAATCCCACCTAAATATCCATGAATTTTAAAATTGTTTTATGAAAAACAAAACCCCCCAAAAATATAAAACATATAATTTGACATTGTATTTGTTGATTGATTTCCTGAATAAAAAGCATCACAAACTGTTAATTATTTGGTTATAAAAAATGTTGACATTGGAAACAAAAAATCAAACCTGTATGAATTCAATATACTGTGTATATTACAAATAAGATTTCAGTAGGTAAGGTTGAGCATCCATCCATTTATCCTTTTCTGCTTATCTGAGGTCAGGTCGCGGGGGCAGCAGCCTAAGCAGAAAAGCTCAGACTTCCCTCTCCCTAGCCCCCTTGTCCAGCTCCAGGCCAGCCGGAAGTCTCCCTACCATGTCATGGGCCTTCCCTCTGGTCTCCTACGGGTTGGACGTGCGCTAAACACCTCCCCAGGGAGGCGTCCCCCACCTCATCTGGCTCCTTTCGATTTGAAGGAGCAGCGGCTTTACTTTGAGCTCCTTCTGAATGACAGCTTCTCACCCGACGGAGGAATCTCATTTTTGCCGCTTGGTTCCGTGAGGTTGTCCTTTCGGTCTTAACCCAAAGCTCATGATCATAGGTGAGGATGGGAATGTCGATTGACCGGTAAATTGAGAGCTTTGCCTTCCAACTCTGCTCCTTCACCACGACCGACCGATGTAGGGTCTGCATCACTGCAAATGCCGCACTGATCCGCCTGTCGATCTCATGATCCACTCTTCTCTCACTCGTGAACAAGACTTTGAGGTACTTGAACTCCTCCACATGGGGCAAGATCTCCTCCCCAATCCGGAAATGGCACTCCACCCTTTTCCGGGTGAGAACCATGGACTCAGACTTGGTGGTGTTGATTTTCATCCCAGTTGCTTCAAACCCAGCTGCGAACCGATCCAGTGAAAGCTGAAGATCCTGGCCAGATGAAGCCATCAGGATCACATCATCTGCAAAAAGCAGAGACCTAATCCTACAGCCACCAAACCGGCTCCCCTCAAGTCCTGACTGCGCCTGCCAACAAAGGGCAACCCTCACTGGAAACGACTTACTGCCGGCAATGCGGACCAAGCTCTGACACGATCATACAGGGAGCGGACAGCCACAATCAGATGGTCCGATACCCCGTACTCTCTGACCACTTCCCAAGGGACACGGTCGAATGCCTTTTTCAAGTCCACAAAACACATGTACTGGTTGGGCAAACTCCCTTGCACCCTCAAGAACCCTGCCGAGAGTATAGAGCTTGTCCACAGTTGCACGATCAGGACGAAAACCACACTGCTCCTCCTGAATCCGAGGTTTAACTATCCGGCGAAGCCTCCTCTCCAGTACACCTGAACAGACCCTATAGACGATAGTTGGAACACACCCTCCGGTTACCCTTCTTAAATGGTAAATGGTAAATGGGCCGTACTTGTATAGCGCTTTTCTACCTTTTTTTTTTTAAGGAACTCAAAGCGCTTTGACACTATTTTCCACATTCACCCATTCACACATTCACACACTTCTTAAAGAGAAGAACCACCACCCCGGTCTGCCAATCCAGAGGTACCGCCCCCGATGTCCACGCAATGTTGCAGAGTCTTGTCAACCAAGACAGCACCACAGCATCCAGAGCCTTAAGGAACTCCGGGCTGATCTTATCCATCCCCAGGGCCTTGCCACCAAGGAGCTTTTTAACTACCTCGGCAACCTCAGCCCCAGAAATAGGAGAGCCCACCACAGAATCCCCAGGCGCTGCTTCCTCATAGGAAGACGTGTAGGTGGGATTAGGGAGGTCTTCGAAGTATTCCCCTCCACCGATCCACAACGTCCTGAAGTCGAGGTCAGCAGCACACCATCCCCACCACACACGGTGTTTACAGTGCGCTGCTTCCCCCTCCTGAGGCGGCGAATGGTGGTCCGGAATTAGTTTTCCATGGCTTCGACAAACTTTTCCCATGTTCTGAGTTTTTGCCTCTGCGACCGGCAAAGCCGTGCGCCGCTTGGCCCGCCGGTACCTGTCCGTTGCCTCCGGGGTCCCATGAGCCAAAAGGATTTGATAGGACTCTTTCTTCAGCTTGACGGCAACCCTCTGTTCTGTTCTGAAGATTTAGCAATACTGTAAATTTTGGTATTGCTCCAAAGCCAAGGGAATACAGGGCTAGTATATTTTCTGCTCTGCCCCCCTCTGGTGCACGCGCTAGCTGTTCAAAGTCGGGACTCGGGGTGGACCACTCATCTGTGCATCAGTTGGGGATGTCTCGGCGCTGCTGACATCTGCAGTCCCCTTCAAGGTTTCTCATTGTAGCCCATTGGGTTGAGTTTTTCCAAGCCCTGATGTGGGATCTGAGCCGAGGATGTCGTTGTGGTTTGTGCAGCCCTTTGAGACACTTGTGATTTAGGGCTAAAAAAATATACTTTGATTGAGTGATTGATATTGTTGCTGCAGATACTGATATTTTTAACTTAAAATGTATGTTTGCGATTTTGCCTTCAATTGATGTAAATAAATTATCTTTAAATTTGGAAAAGACTAAATTTATGGTATTCAGTAAGAAAGATAGAAGTTAGTTTATCCATAAACAATGTGAAAATTGAGACGGTGACTGAAATCAGATTTCTTGGGGTCATCTTAGATAAAAAGTTGACATGGAAAGCTCATATATTGCATGTGAAAAATAAGGTATCTAAAAGCTTATTTATTCTGAACAAGGTTAAATACAGTTTACCGTATAATACAATGAGAATGTTATATTGCTCAATTCTACCTTATTTCAATTATTGTGCAGAAATATGGGGAAATACATATCACAGCAACATAATGCCTTTATTTCTTTCACAGAAAATAGCAATTTGTATAATTTTTACAGAAGTATATAGAGACCACACAAATCCACTCTTCATTAGGTCAGGATTATTAAAACTAAAAGACATTGTAGAATTGCATACTCTATATTAGTGATGTTCAAAGCTAGAAATAAAGTTCTTCCGAAGGACTTACAAAAGTTATTTGTGTTCATGTCTGAAGATGAGAACCACAGAAGGCCGTATGATTTTAAACATCCAAGAGTGCGAACAAATTTGAAACAAATGTGCTTGTCTGTTGCTGGTGTGAAAGCATGGAATTCTCTAAACAAAGACTTAAAAAGTTGCAAGAATATCTTTGAATTTAAAAAGAGTTACAAAAAGAGACAACTGGAATTATATCAAACTGATTTTTGATTTTGATTGGACGTGTCATTGTGAAAATGCTTAAACTAAAACTAAAAAGTATGTTGGTGTTGGTGGAGGGAACAGTTATAAAGTCATCTAAAATAATTTGTGTTAAAAAGGGGGCAGATAAATATAAGAATAATATTCTTCCTTCTGCTCCTTTCTGATCATGGAAATGTATAAGAAACAAAAAAACAATGAAAGTGTCAACTGTACATGGCTTGATTGATTCGGGCTCCAGTACTCTGGAATGCCCTCCCGGTAACAGTTAGAGATGCTACCTCAGTAGAAGCATTTAAGTCCCATCTTAAAACTCATTTATATAATCTAGCCTTTAAATAGACCCCCCTTTTTTAGACCAGTTGATCTGCCGTTTCTTTTCTTCTCTCCTCTTCTCCCCTGTCCCTTGCGAGGGGGAGTTGCATAGGTCCGGTGGCCATGGATGAAGTGCTGGCTGTCCAGAGTCGGGACCCCGGGTGGACCACTAGCCTGTGCATCGGTTGGGGACATCTCTGCGCTGCTGACCCGTCTCCGCTCGGGATGGTTTCCTGTTGGCCCCGCTGTGGACTGGACTCCCACTGATGTGTTGGATCCACTGTGGACTGGACTTTCACAATGTTATGTCAGACCCACTCGACATCCATTGCTTTCGGTCTCCCCTAGAGGGGGGGGGGGGGGGGGGGGGGGTTACCCACATATGCGGTCCTCTCCAAGGTTTCTCATAGTCATTCACCGACGTCCCACTGGGGTGAGTTTTTCCTTGCCCGTATGTGGGCTCTGTACCGAGGATGTCGTTGTGGCTTGTACAGCCCTTTGAGACACTTGTGATTTAGGGCTATATAAATAAACATTGATTGATTGATTGATTGATTGAGACTTTTATTAGTAGATTCCACAGTACAGTACATATTCCGTACAATTGACCACTAAATGGTAACACCCGAATAAGTTTTTCAACTTGTTTAAGTCGGGGTCCACTTAAATCAATTCATGGTACAATGTACAGGCTTGTGTATACGCATGTTCATGAAAGGAATAAAAAGAAATGATGATGATGATGAATCCCCTCAATTCCACGCAAAAAAACGGATTAACTCGCTGGAATATAAAGACAAAACATACATCCATATGAAAAAGTGCAATATATTAATCTGTACAGTAATCTATTCATATCTGCACATTATTGCTCTTTTATCCTGCACTACAACGAGCTAATGCAACGAAATGTCGTTCTTATCTGTACTGTAAAGTTCAAATTTGAATGACAATAAAAGGAAGTCTCTAAATTAGGATGTCCGATATTCCGATATTGTCCAACTCTTAATTACCAATACCGATATCAACCGATACCGATATATACAGTCGTGGAATTAATACATTATTATGCCTAATTTGGACAACCAGGTATGGTGAAGATGAGGTCCTTTTTAAAAAAATTATAAAATAAGATAAATAAATTAAAAATATTTTCTTGAATAAAAAAGAAAGTAAAACAATATAAAAACAGTTACATAGAAACTAATAATTAATGAAAATTAGTAAAATTAACTGTTAAAGGTTAGTACTATTAGTGGATCAGCAGCACGCACAATCATGTGTGCTTACAGACTGTATCCCTTGCAGACCTGTATTGATATATATTGATATATAATGTAGGAACCAGAATATTAATAACAGAAAGAAACAACCCTTTTGTGTGAATGAGTGTGAATGAGTGTAAATGAGGAGGGAGTTTTTTTGGGTTGGTGCACTAATTGTAAGTGTATCTTGTGTTTTTTATGTTGATTTAATAAAAAAAAAACAAAAAAAAAAACAAAAAACGATACCGATCATTAAAAACCAATACCGATAATTTCTGATATTACATTTTAAAGCATTTATCGGCCGATTATATCGGCAGGCCGATATTATCGGACATCTCTACTCTAAATCTATCTACCCTTGTATTAGACAGTGTATTACCGTAATGAATCCTTGGCGTCTCTTTAGCAAGCATTACGGTAATCCCCACAGTGTCTCTGTTGTGTGTCAGCTGATCCACTTGGACTGGCGAGGAAGAGAATTAGCAGCAAGAAAACACACCAGTGCTGGCTACGTTGAACCATGGCCGCGGAGATTCATTCGAGGCCTCAGAGCGCCAGGCCGGTTCTTCTGAACAAAATCGAGGGACACTCAGACGCTGTCACGGCTGCTGTTTTAATCGCAAAGGAGGACGGAGTGATCACAGTCAGCGAAGACAGGTGACTTGTTCCAACCTTAGCTTAACCATCATGTTAGCTTGCTGGTGTAGCTAACCAGTATAGCCTCGTTTTAGCACGTTATCATCATTCTTACTTGATTTTATATATATACTTTTTTAATACGGTGCTACTAAAACTGCAGTATATGTGTTTAACTAGGATATCTATTTCGTTAGACGAAAGTTAGCATGTCGTCACATTGAGTATTTGTATCAAGCATACATTTTAAACGTTTCCCTTTAAATATTGCCATATTAAATGTTTCCTCCGGGTATACGGTTTGTATTTTGTAAAAGCTTTTTTTTGGAACAATACACAATATGAGGCAATAATATATGTATGAATGTTAAACTAGTCCTAATCAATTCACCGCGAACTTTTACTTGTCAAAGTAATTTTTTTTAAAATTATTTTATTTTTTTAAATTGTATAAATATTTATTTATAAACTGTAACATTTACAAACAATCGAGAAATAATAATAATAATAATCAAAATAAGTACAAAAACAGTACAAGTCAGCGCCACTAAAATAGAATGCAATATATATATATATATATATATATATATATATATATATATATATACATATATATATATATATATATATATATATATATATATACATATACATACAAAACAAAGTGCAAAGCTCACAGAAGTTCAGTAAATAATTAAAATTTTGGAACACAGCATCATCATTTTCACAGCTTTTTGGTTGTTAGAGGTAGAGAGTGTAATTCTTTTTTAAAGGCACAAAAACAGGTCAGGTATTGAGAAACTTACATTTATGAATATAAAACTTAGCCAATAGTATAATGAGGTTGCAAAGGTAAAATTCCTTTTTTCATACAGTCTAAATCCTAATAGCACATCTTTAAAACAAAGCACAAATTTGTCATGAATATTGACCAGGATGAAGCGACAGATGCCCTGCCATATTTGTCAAAGTAATGGCTGTGGGCTACATGTCTCGTGAACGTCACGCTTTTAAAATAGCCTCACATTTTAAACGTCTTGAGTTTAAACGACTGATAACTTGAAACAAAAGATGCATTAATACACAGCAACATAAAGACGTCTACTTCCAGCATGGGTGGTTGTCCTCCCTTGCATCCTCATTCCAGGTCATTGGGATGTGATGCACATTTCAAAACAGTTTAAAGCCACTTCAAAATAAGGGAAGTTGTGTGGGAAACTGAAAGCATTGCTGATGTCATTTCTGCTGTGACTGTACAGACTTTTAAGACCACAATTGAAACCACTTTATGACTCACTTTATTTATTGCTAGTATACACCCTTTATCAATGGCGGGCCGTGCGTTTCCCACCTAGGCCTCCAGTGATGTCCGACTTCAATGATTACCTCTCGAAATACCATCATTGATGTCACCACATGACCATTGCTGGAGAAATACTATACAGAAACACATTTACGCACTACTGAGCTAGCTTCCGGGGTTGGCCGACATCGTCTCACAAGATGTAGTTTCTCTTTAAATATCCTTCTTGAAAGTGGCCTTGCAAATATATGTGTTGTCTTGTCTAATCATGCAAGGTGCAGACGAGGCGTGTTGGCTGAGTTCTTAAAGTTTACTCGTCAATAACATCCAGCTGCCGGCATGTCTACATTCAACAACCTAAACAGGGCTACTGCTCATGCTCTTCACTACTATGGCATGCTGGGTAATGTAGTTCTTATGTTACCTAGCTCATAACATCACTATATATCTGCCTTAGGCCAACTAGAAGGCCTTACTGACAACAACTCATGATCTGATTGGCTATCGCAACTGTCAAATGTTTGTGTCCGTTCACTTACAGTGCACGGACGCCCGCATTGTAGATTCTGAAGGCTCTTGGCAGATTTCGTACAGCATGGCAACATAAGCTAGCTGCATTCTGATTGGATAAAAACTCTATAACCTAAAAACAACAGCGCTGGAAGGAGCATAATATGAAATGAAGAGAATATGAATACTTTTAGATATTTAGGGAAAGTAAATTAAGAATTACTTTTATCTTTAATTATGATCAAGATTTCTGGTTATGTTAGGCCAGCAGAGAATGCCTTGCTGTCCCTGATGGCACACCACTGCCCTTTATGTACACAAACATATAAGCCTAATGAGGTCCAGTACTCCAGCATATGTTGCCAGGTCTTAATCTTAAGGATTAACTCTTCAAGCGAGGTTTTTCCTGATTTAGTTTATTTCATTCTTTTTTGTGACAGCAAAGAAGAAAAGTGTGAAAATAACCATACATCTCTGACCTGGCAAAGAGGAAACGTGTAATAATAACCATAGATCTGGGACCTATTTGTGACATAAAAAATCTCCTGGGAGCTTAATACAGGAGATGTCATTAATAAAAGAAGACTCAAATGTTAACTGCAAAGTCGCTTTTGTTTAGTCTCTGTGTGAAGAGACCTGCCTGTTCCCGTATGTAAATTTTTATTTTATTTGTACAATGGAACCTGTCTGCTTAAGTCTATCAAATGTATGTCAACAACCTGTCTATGTTGACCGACTTTTCCACTGAATTCTCATTAATAATAACTAGATTGAACTATTACTGTAGGAGAGTGCAAACCTCCCCAAGTATCTTCCAAAGGAAATGACTCCTTTAAAGAAATCCAGAATCCAGACAGTGATCCAGATCACCTCCAAATTTGAATCACTTGGGCCTTTCCTAATTTCTGACATTTCCTAAAATCAATCAATCAATCAATGTTTATTTATATAGCCCTAAATCACAAGTGTCTCAAAGGGCTGTACAAGCCACAACGACATCCTCGGTACAGAGCCCACATACGGGCAAGGAAAACTCACCCCAGTGGGACGTCAATGTGAATGACTATGAGAAACCTTGGAGAGGACCGCATATGTGGGTAACCCCCCCCTCTAGGGGAGACCAAAAGCAATGGATGTCGAGTGGGTCTGACATAATATTGTGAAAGTCCAGTCCACAGCGGACCCAACACATCAGCGAAAGTCCAGTCCATAGTGGGGCCAGCAGGAACCATCCCGAGCGGAGACGGGTCAGCAGCGTAGAGATGTCCCCAACCGATGCACAGGCTAGCGGTCCACCTCGGGTCCCGACTCTGGACAACCAGCACTTCATCCGTGGCCACCGGACCTGTGCAACTCCCCCTCCATAAGGGAGAGGGGAGCAGAGGAGAAAAGAAAAGAAACGGCAGATCAACTGGTCTAAAAAGGGAGTCTATTTAAAGGCTAGAGTATACAAATGAGTTTTAAGATGGGACTTAAATGCTTCTACTGAGGTAGCATCTCTAACTTTTACCGGGAGGGTATTCCATAGTATTGGAGCCTGAATAGAAAACGCTCTATAGCCCGCAGACTTTTTTTGGGCTCTGGGAATCACTAATAAGCCAGAGTTCTTTGAACGCAGATTTCTTGTCGGGACATATGGTACAATACAATCGGCAAGATAGGCAGGAGCTTGACCGTGTAGTATTTTATACGTAAGTAGTGAAACCTTAAAGTCGCATCTTTGGTGCACAGGAAGCCAGTGCAAGTGAGTCAGTATAGGCGTAATATGATCAAACTTTCTTGTTTTTGTCAAAAGTCTAGCAGCCGCATTTTGTACCAACTGTAATCTTTTAATGCTAGACATAGGGAGGCCCGAAAATAAAACGTTACAGTAATCGAGACGAGATGTAACGAACGCATGGATAATGATCTCAATCTCTCAATGGAACGAATTTTAGCGATATTACGGTGATGAAAGAAGGCCGTTTTAGTAACACTCTTAATGTGTGACTCAAACGAGAGAGTTGGGTCGAAGATAATACCCAGATTCTTTACAGAGTCGCCTTGTGTAATTGTTTTGTTGTCAAATGTTAAGGTGGTATTATTAAATAGATGTCGGTGTTGAGCAGGACCGATAATCAGCATTTCCGTTTTCTTAGCGTTGTGTTGCAAAAAGTTAGTGGACATCCATTGTTTAATTTCATTAAGACACGCCTCCAGCTGACTACAATCCGGCGTGTTGGTCAGCTTTAGGGGCATGTAGAGTTGGGTGTCATCAGCATAACAGTGAAAGCTAACACCCTATTTGCGTATGATGTCACCTAGCGGCAGCATGTAAATACTAAAGAGTGCAGGGCCAAGAACCGAACCCTGGGGAACTCCGCACGTTACCTTAACATAGTCCGAGGTCACATTGTTATGGGAGACACACTGCATCCTGTCAGTAAGATAAGAGTTAAACCAAGACAAGGCTAAGTCTGACATCCCAATACGCATTTTGATACGCTCTAATAAAATATTATGATCAACAGTATCGAAAGCGGCGCTAGGATCAAGAAGCAGCAACATAGATGACGCATCAGAATCCATCGTTAGCAATAGATCATTAGTCATTTTTGCGAGGGCTGTCTCCGTAGAGTGATTTGCCCTGAAACCGGATTGAAAAGGTTCACAGAGATTGTTAGACGCTAAGTGTTCATTTAGCTGCTGTGCAACAATTTTTCCGAGGATTTTCGAGATAAACGGAAGGTGGGACACCGGCCGGTAGTTTACCAAGAGATCAGGATCGAGGTTAGGTCTTTTGAGTAGAGGATGAATAACCGCTTTTTTGAATGCTAGGGGAACAGTGCCAGAGGAAAGTGATACGTTTATAATATTTAACACTGACGGACCTAATAATACAAAAAGCTCCTTGATAAGTTTCCCAGGAATTGGGTCAAGTAAACATGTTTGTTTTGTCCCATTTACACATTTTAACAATTCCTCCAATGTTATTTCATCAAAGAGAGAGAAACTATTTTGGAGGACAGTGTCCGTCGTATATACAGTCGTATCTGTGTTAATAGAACCCAGTTGTAGCTGGGATGCATTGTCTTTAATATCCTTTCTAATGACTTAAATTTTCTTATTAAAGAAATTCATAAAGTCATCTGCTGAGTGGGTGGAGCTACTGGGAGGAGTCCCTTGTTGGGTTAGCGATGCTACTGTACTAAACAAAAATTTAGGATCATTTTTGTTGAGGTGGATGAGATTTGAGTAATATTTAGCTTTAGCTGAGGTAAGCATGCGTTTATAAGTTATTAAACTATCACTCCATGCTTGATGGAAAACCTCAAGTTTAGTTGCACGCCATTTGCGTTCCAGCTTTCTACATGATAATTTATGGGCTTTAGTTTCTTCTGTAAACCATGGGGTACGCCTTTTAGGGGCCCTTTTTAGCTTTAGCGGTGCTACACTATCAATGGTGTCGCGCAGGGCGTCGTTAAAGTTGTTAGTGAGGTTATCAATAGAGCCCACATAATTTGGGAAAGGTGCCATTACCGAAGGCAGTAGGTCAGCAAGAGTCATCGTTGTGGCAGCATTAATGTTGCGGCTGCTATAGTAGTTATTATTATTATTATTAGTTTGTTGACAATGAGTCAGAACTTCAAATTTTATAAGGTAATGATCGGACATTAGTTTAGTGTATGGGAGTATCGTAACTTTAGAGGTGGTGACACCCCTGACAAGCACTAGATCTATCGTATTACCGTTGCGATGCGTGGGTTCATTTATTATTTGTGTAAGACCACAGCTATCAATTATAGTCTGGAGCGCCACGCACGGAGGGTCAGATGGGGTATTCATATGGATATTAAAGTCCCCCATTATGATTATATTGTCGGCATGCGTCACTAGATCAGCAACAAACTCTGAGAATTCACTGATAAAGTCCGAATAGGGCCCAGGGGGGCGGTAGATAACAGTCAGGTGGAGAGGCAGCGGTGGGACAAACCTCATAGTGACCACCTCAAATGAGTTATATTTATTATTTATGTTAGGTGTAAGATTATAGTTTTCATTGTATATTAGTGCGACACCCCTTCCCCTTTTAAGAGGACGGGCAACATGTGCATTCGTATAGTTAGGAGGAGATGCCTCATTTAGCGCAAAAAAATCGTCTGGTTTGAGCCAGTTCTCGGCGAGACCGACGACGTCAAGTTTGTTGTCTCTAATGACCTCATTAACTAATAACGTTTTGGAAGATAATGATCTTATGTTTAAAAAGCCCATATTATAGGTAGTGGGCTGTTTTGAGGATTGTTTGTTGAAATTATCCGAAGTAGCAATATTAATAATGTCGCGTTTATTATGCGTAGTGCACTTTAAATAGTTTCGACCATATCTAGGAATTGATACGACGGGAATTTTCAGATTGTTTGCTTGGTGCTGCGATAAACTGAACGCATCATAGTTAGCCACCTCAGTAGATTGCATGTCTGCCTCTGACACAGTCACAAAAGAAAAAACATTATGTGAGTTGTGTTTTATTCTAAGAGAATTGCTATGTGTGCAGGGATTATCCAGCCTGGCGCCGGCTAGTTCTAGTTTAAATGACTTCTTACCCGGACACTCCACGCTTCTTTGAGGATTAGCCTTTCGCTGTGTTGTTAGCCCCGCTCGGCATCCCCGCTTCTGCTTCCGCTCACACTGCTTATGTCTCCTCCATTGACGCTAGTACTTGACGCCGCTGATTCAAAGGCCGCTCGATGTAGCCCGCGAAGTATTCCCATGCTAGCGAGGAGGTCCACCGTACATGCATCTTTCAGTCTATAACGACCCGATCTATCCACATCCGAAATTGTCTGTCGGTCGTATGTGATCACAGTGTCGACGCTTTGAGCCAGCCATGAAATTGACAGAATTGACGGGTATTTTTGCCAAATCGCTCTACACTCCCAAGAGCGTCTGCAAGCCGCTGCCTTCAGGGCGCCGCCATTTTGTCACCCAAGCAGTCACGGGGAAAGTTTAAAAGAACCTGACCATAATTGTTTTAGCTATTTTGTTGGCTTACAGACATACAGACAAACACTAGCGATTACATAACCTCACTTTTTGTTTATCATATGTTGCTTACAAACTGGCTGCAAAAGGGTTCACTCTTTGCATCTGTGTCAGCAGTTGGCCACGTTTGTTCTGTAGGGAAATTAAATAAACGGAGTGAACCCTCTTGTCAGTCATCGATTCTCTTTGTTTCTGTGGTTGGAGGCGGGGATACTATTTTTCCACACATAGAGACCAACTAACTAACTAACTAACTAACAACTGCAAGTACATAACCTGGCACAGGTAAAAAAAAAATAGGGATGTGCTGATCGATTGGTTTTTGATTTTTGTAAAGTATGTGTGGAGTTTGCATGTTCTCCCCGTGACTGCTTGGGTTCCCTCCGGGTACTCCGGCTTCCTCTCACCTCCAAAGACATGCACCTGAGCATAGGTTGATTGGCAACACTAAATTGGCCCTAGTGTGTGAATGTGAGTGTGAATGTTGTCTGTCTATCTGTGTTGGCCCTGCAATGAGGTGGCGACTTGTCCAGGGTGTACACAACCTTCCGCCCCAATGCAGCTGGGATTGGCTCCTGTCACCCCCGTGACCCTTGAGAGGGACAAGCAGTAGAAAATGGATGTGTTTGGCCATTGCCCTTTATCTCCTTATAATGCGGATCACAAACGCAGATCTTCTCTGGCTGACAAACAGCTAGCATGTGTCTCCCTACACAGTGGGTTTCCGCTACCCTAAACTAATAGAAATCACCTCCATTTTGGTATATAAACTACATTTCTTAGTATCTTAACTATCATAATCAATTATTATCACTAGAGGATAAGACTAAACATGTTACAAACCAGGAGCAGACATGCTATTTTTTAGCAAACCTAGCTTGGCCCAACACCAAGAAATAAGTGCTTAGTAAACTTTTAAGAGGTGTAGAAGGAACCACATTACAGCAGGAAGTAAGCAGTTAACATGAAATTAACAAATAGATAAATAAGAGCTTAGAGAGAGGATAATAGAACAACAGTTAGTGTGTCAGTATTGTCAGTCAGTACGGTGGTGCCGATATTAAGGGTGGTATCGTATCGGTATATGATCAATACTAGAGTGATCGGATTGATATTTTAATTTCCTCAAAATAATTTGTTGTTGTTTTTGTTAATTTTAACAAACTCAAACAAATGACTTCGAGAGCAAAACACAGAGGGTTGAAATGAATAGCAGAAATTTGTTTTTGCTTTTCTATTGTGTATTATTGACTTTGTTTTGCTTAAACAATTGTATGTAATAAAAGACAATAAAGGAACTAGTTTGAATATTGTGTTGATATTGTTAAACTGTCAATAGCACTCCCCATAAAGAAAATCAAAGATGTACAGTAAGTACATGTGAGCAATATCGGTATCAATCTGACTCATGGATGAGTAGGCAGTATAAAACACTGATCGCAACTTTGCTGGTAAAAAGCGCCATCTTAAGTTGATGTCAACATGGTTGACCGTTTTTAAAAAGGTCTCAACTGGTCATTTTTTATTAAAACAATAAATCTGTTCTGTTCATATGTTATGGTATGGTTAACTTCATCATGAAACGACAATAGCAACATAACTCCTATCTCGTTACACAGCATTAAATGTGCACACAGTGACGTCCTGTTCATTGTAAACTGAGCTTCAAAATAAAAGATTAGCAATATCAGCTTGGATTCTACCACAGCAACCAACGACGACTCACATTTGTTTGTGGAGGAAAGACTTGTACCTGGACGCAAATCTTGTCGTTAATATAATCAACACATACAAGGAATTACCACAGGAGTTCTGTTATATAAGAGTACAGCATTTATATTAAAACATACAGACAGAGACTATACACAAACTGTTTCAAAATCCTTTTCCTTTGTTTCTATCCTTTATCTTTATCCTCCTTATGTCTAATACAATAAGATGGAGTAGCAGCAGAGTCCGTGTTGCCAACGTTTCAAAGAAATCAATAAATTCAAATGAACGCTTTTACTTGATCAAAAACTAGTAGTTTGAAAGTTGACAAACAATGACTTACAGGATACATAGCATGAACATACACTTGATCTTATTCTGAGCATATTTCTAAACATTTTATCAGAATATATGTAATTTAATTTCGCAAAGTGTAATTGTCAAACTAAATTAGGAGCAAAACTTCTGTCTTGAATAAAGTACTTCTGTAAATAGGAATATAGCAATCCAATAAATAAATATTGCACAATGTAACAATAAAAAGCAGAAATGTTAATACTAATGACTAATAATAACACAAATATTTATATTTGAATAAATGCGTAACATTTTCTTTAGCATTTTAATAAAATTACATGCAGCTGTGTCGCGGGTCTTGGCCTATTATCAAATTAAACGAAGATGTCATCAGTCCTCTGGTAGATTCCGCAATAAAGTAAAATGTGCATAAAACCTAATCTTACATAAAAAGCAATTAAAACACTTTCATTCATTTATTATTGTGCTTAAAGCTTTTAAATATGTAAATGACCACAGCTAAAACGTGATGGAAAAAAATGAATAGTGCTGGAATATGACATTTTGGAAAGGCACATGTATTAGAAAACCATTAACTGTGTTGAATTGCCAATACCCATGAGCAGTTTGTGTTTTCTATGCTGTTGAACTTGAAGGTGAATGTGAGCACAGTTACACCATTCAACTTTGAAAGCATTGATCAGACAATAAGGGGGTGGGGGGCACACATGGAACAGTGCTGTGATTATTGCATTCTGTATTTTATCTCCAGAACCATCCGAGTGTGGCTGAAAAGAGACAGCGGACAATACTGGCCGAGTATCTTCCATACAGTCTCCTGTAAGTAAGACGGCACTATAGCCTTTTTTTAAAACATTTTTTATTACTGTTCAAATGTGTTTTACGGTTGTGGAAAATTCCATTCATTAGATGCACAACCCAATACAAAGTGCCAATTTCCATGTCTCTCCCTCAGCTCCCTGCTCTTGTATGTCATATCACCATGACAGCAGACGCATCTTCATTGGCCAAGATAATGGAGCTGTTGTGGTGAGTAAACCAAATACTAAATGGCTTCCTATTCGTCGCTCTAAGGGCAGATTTAGTCCTTTGGTTGTTGAAACTAAATTTATCTCTCATAAACGTTTCAAATGGGTGTACTTGAAATGCCTTCAAGGGTGGGTTCGTTGTTTGATCTGAAACTTGTTTTCTGTTTGCTCTACCTGAAGGAGTTTCTCATCTCTGAAGATTTCAACAAAATGAGCCATGTTAAAACATATCCTGGTAAGATGTTACGATAATGACATATTTAAAGTAGTTCAGATGTGACAAACAAGTTACGTGTGTGTGTTGTTGAGTAGATTAAGTTCTGTTTTGTCGAACGTTCCCATTGTTCTAATCATCAGATCTAGCAATTTTTTTTCTGGTTTTATTGAATACTTACGGAGACTGACATGAAAGCATGTATCGGTACTTTCAACAAGCAGTGGGTGCTGTCACTACCCGATCGGTACCGGAATACCTGGTAGCTCCACGCATGCGTCACTTCCGTCAAATCTTTGTGGCAGTTATTTTTGTGCCCGCAGTCACATGGTTTTCTTTTTTTTAGTCTTTATTTCAATAACAATGTCATATAAAATATTACATACAACAAAAAACAAAGGTTATTCAAAGGTTAATCTGTAGTACTAAACAGATTTGTTCTGCTTCCCTTGTTTTTTTTAAACCCACTTTTTGTCTCTCCCACATTCCTTTCTCCTACAATGTCTAAAATTACAATTGATGCCCAGTTTGCAATCCTGTGGGGAAACACTGTTCATATTTTATTACAAAGGGCTGTCAAACAATTAAAATATTAAATCGCGATTAATCGCACGTTGTTCATAGTTAACTCAAAATTTATCGCGATGATCGCAGATAGATGTAATTTTTCATCATTGATATGTGTACCCTAGACAGATAATTTTCAAGTTTTTATTACCATGACTAGACAATTAGTTTGCTTTATTAAAATGTTTTTTTAAGCATTAAACTTTTTTAAACAGCTCAACACAAAAAGGACATAAACACGCTTTTAATGACACAAACACATTTTTTTTTGTAGTACTACAGAATTTGTATTCTTGCTGTCGGAGCACTTGCATTCAAAGGAGGAGCTACACCATGTTTAGATACCAGTTGCATGCATTAATATCACAAAATGTGGATTGTTACTAGGGTTGTCCCGATACCGTCTACGTATCTACATGTTATGTATCTACATGTGCACAGCAGAGGTGCTGGGTAACTTATGAGAGTAGAGTGTGTGTTTGTGAGAATGGCAATGTGTTGTCTGAGTGAAGTTAGTGAGTGAGTGGGCGAGCAAAGAGAGAGAGCGGGTAGCGCTGCACTGCGCTGTTGAGTGATGAACGGATCTGGTTGTGTCTTGCAAAACTAACAATAAAGCAACCAGACTGTCACAAATCGGCGGCCTCGTCATTCTGACCTGAAAGTGGAGCTTAACACACCCATTGACAGGTAAATTGAAGTGTGTTAACCCGACGAAAACATCAACGCTGAAGGGAACGTCTGCCCTGTGCACCTCTACTATGGTCTGCACCGGAGCAGAACAGCAGTACAGGTGTAACAACTACATTATTACCTGTCACTCTTTAAACTCCTTGTGCAGATCTGAATGATTATTTAAATGTTTACCTAAGTTTGAAGCAAAGGTGGTAATACTAATTGCAATATTTGGCGAGGCGTGTCTTAAAGCAACACTTGAAGCGCAGCACTTCCCTGTTCTGTGATTCTGTGATTGCGGACTATCAATCAGAACAGATTATAAAATAATATACACGTTATTAAAATTTTCCAGGAAACATTTTTTTAAAAAAATGTCACAGATTACAATACAAAACATCTTTGACAAAGCATGATCGTAATGTAAAAACATTTTTCATTTTGTTAGGTAGTTAGACCAGATGTGAAGCGTAGCGCTAATTTTGCAAAGCATGATTGGTTCGAGAAGCGGTGTGTTGACATTTTTTGACGTTGTGACCAAAAAAAAAAAAAAAGACTTACCTCGGTCTGTTTTCTGATGAGTTTTTACCCTATTTTACTTAAGCAGTCAGTGTAACAATCTACATATTATGTTATTAATGCACTCAACTGTAATCCAAACACAGACGTGAAGCTCGTCCTCTGCAAGGGGCAGCAGTGCACCTTCCACTCTCGCTCCAATGATGTAATCTCATAGCAATTTGAAGATAAAAGTTTTTTCTTGTCGGGAGAGCGACTTGCCATGGCTTTGGACCTGACATTGTGCATTTCTGCTCGCTATTTCCCCCGCTTTTGGCTAAGCAGTAATTGAACGCCATTATGTTTTCCCACGCTACGGAATGGACTGAGGGTCAAAAAGGAGACAGCACGCATGCACATTAATCACACCTTAAAAAAATTTGCGCGGTTAAAGCTACATAGTTGATGCTTTATTCTCGCGACAGCCCTAATTATTACATCACATCAATTGACAAGCACTACTGGGTTTTGTTCCTATCCCACTTGTTTTAATGGCAACATTTTTCCACACAGAATAGCAATATGGTGAATATATGATGATAATTATGTAATTTGCAATTTAAAAAACAATGAATTCTAAAAGTATCAGGTAAAATTTGTTATTCATGGTGGCTTGGTCTTTGCACAAAACTCATCAACAGTAGTCATTACAAATATTCCAAATTCATCCACTTCAGAAATATAACTATATAACAACTGTTATATTGAACATTTCTTATTTTTATTCAATATTATGTATTATCACAAAATACCATTCTCTTGTGCATATAAAAATACTACTGTAGTTCTGCAACCACTACATCTCCGCTCATTTAATCTACTTTCAAATTAGAGGTTTATTGTTGTTTGTCATATTATTAACAATATACTTGCCATTTACCATATAGCTATATTATTGGCCATATACCTGCTTTAATGGGAATATGGTAATTAGGACAAGGGTTGTATTGTAAATATAAATGCACATATTAATCTGATACTCACAGACCCTTTGACCTATAGTCCACAGACAACAGGTTTAGAAGTGCTCATCTAAAATTGTAATACAGTAAGTCAGTCTACATAAAATTTTGGTACACTGAATCCTTGCTGAATCCTCACATATTATACTGTAGATTCAACGCTGGAAAACATGCACATTGTAAAAACAACATGTAATTTCAGCATGAGAGCTGGGATTTTTTGATCTGGTGCGGTTTTGACTCTCTATATTAAACTACACATCCGTCAAAGTGTGTGTGTGTGTGTGTGTGTGTGTGTGTGTGTGTGTGTGTGTGTGTGTGTGTGTGTGTGTGTGTGTGTGTGTGTGTGTGTGTGTGTGTGTGTGTGTGTGTGTGTGTGTGTGTGTGTGTGTGTGTGTTTGTTTGTTTGTATATGTGTGTGTGTGTGTGTGTGTGTGTGTGTGTGTGTGTGTGTGTGTGTGTGTGTGTGTGTGTGTGTGTGTGTGTGTGTGTGTGTGTATATGTGTTAAATGTTTAAGACAACCAACACCAATTTATCAAAAAGACAAAATGGTACATTCCACCCGGTTAGCGACAAATTTAGCTTGGAATACTTCACGCAACACGGACATCATAAAAGCTCACCTTTAAGCATTCACACACAGCATCAGCATTTTTAAAACAAGGAATAAATTATATAAGCAAGAAAGACAGATAGTATACATCTACACTACCGTTCAAAAGTTTGGGGTCACCCAAACAATTTTGTGGAATAGCCTTCATTTCTAAGAACAAGAATAGACTGTCGAGCTTCAGATGAAAGTTATCTTTTTCTGGCCATTTTGAGCGTTTAATTGACCCCACAAATGTGATGCTCCAGAAACTCAATCTGCTCAAAGGAAGGTCAGTTTTGTAGCTTCTGTAACGAGCTAAACTGTTTTCAGATGTGTGAACATGATTGCACAAGGGTTTTCTAATCATCAATTAGCCTTCTGAGCCAATGAGCAAACACATTGTACCATTAGAACACTGGAGTGATAGTTGCTGGAAATGGGCCTCTATACACCTATGTAGATATTGCACCAAAAACCAGACATTTGCAGCTAGAATAGTCATTTACCACATTAGCAATGTATAGAGTGTATTTCTTTAAAGTTAAGACTAGTTTAAAGTTATCTTCATTGAAAAGTACAGTGCTTTTCCTTCAAAAATAAGGACATTTCAATGTGACCCCAAACTTTTGAACGGTAGTGTATTTGTGGCAGCATAGTGGAAAGTTATATACAAGTTTCACATTTGCGTCTCATTGCCAATAACTGTGGTTCGTTCAAAGACCCTCGATTAAAGTTACAGAGGTGTGACTAGATTTTAAAGACAGCGGGAGACTTAACTCCCAGGAGATGCACTAATAATAATATAACCAAAATAATAATGATTATCCATCCATCCATTTTCTACCGCTTATTCCCTTTGGGGTTGCGGGGGGCGCTGGAGCCTATCTCAGCTACAATCGGGCGGAAGGCGGGGTACACCCTGGACAAGTCGCCACCTCATCGCAGGGCCAACACAGATAGACAGACAACATTCACGCTCACATTCACACACTAGGGCCAATTTAGTGTTGCCAATCAACCTATCCCCAGGTGCATGTCTTTGGAGGTGGGAGGAAACCGGAGTACCCGGAGGGAACCCACGCAGTCACGGGGAGGACATGCAAACTCCACACAGAAAGATCCCGAGGCCGGGATTGAACTCATGATTACTCAGGACCTTCGTATTGTGAGGCAGACGCACTAACCCCTCTGCCACCGTGCTGCCATAATAATGATTACCGTATTAATAATGATTATGATTCGTATTATTCACTAATGATAATAATGTGTGTATCAGCTAATCTCTACTTTACACTCTAAATTAAAGGAAATCTTGACAGATTTATAGTCATATTTAAATGAATAGTGATGACTTAACTTCATATTCTAGCCCCTTGTTCCTTGCATTTGTTAACTTTTTTGTAAAAAACAAAGCAAAACCAAATTATTTAGGGGGTTTATTTAGATATGTTTCTAATGATTCCCGGGCGCGGCCACCGCTGCTGCCCACTGCTCCCCTTACCTCCCAGAGAGGTGATCAAGGGTGATTGGTCAAATGCAGAGAACACTGCTCCCCTCACCTCCCAAGGCAGGGGTGGGCAATTAATTTTTACCGGGGGCCGCACGAGCAACCCGAGCACTGCTGGAGGGCCACACCAACAATATTTCAATAACATTTTGCTCAAATTATTTTGATATACCGTAAGAGAAATAATAATAATAATAATAATATTTTCATTTAACCTAACTTATCTTTATACAAAAGCATATGGATTTTGATGGTTTTATTTTTAACACTTTCTTACACAACACTTCCTGATGTATAATACAATACAAAAATTTCAATTTCTGTCACTTTATCCTGCATCCTCTTTGTTGTGAACGTAGCACGCCTGTAAGGTCATTGGCGAAGAAGGAGGAAGCGTTGCTGTTGTGGAAATGAGGAGTGAGGATAGACGTGCGGTGGAAAGAACGAGATAAGTTGAGCTGTGTTAGTATAGGTTGCCCAATAAAAGTTTAAAAAGAGCATCAGACTTGGTGTGCACTTCTTCTGGACACTACAATTGGTGTCAGAAGTGGGATGAAATTCCTCCCAGTTCGCCTTGCCATCAAACCTGGGAGTCTTCATTGAGGGCGGAATTCCCCCATGCCAAGCAGCGTGCGCTGCACCTGTAGACGCTTCATCTCTCCTTCCCTCTCTCTCTCTCTCTCTCTCTCTCTCTCTCTCTCTCTCTCTCTCTCTCTCTCTCTCTCTCTCTCTCTCTCTCTCTCTCTCTCTCTCTCTCTCTCTCTCTCTCTCTCTCTCTCTCTTTCTTTCTTTCTTTGCGGCGAGCTCCTCACGTCCGGGATTCACACGGCACCTTAAGTCCCCACTCAATGTACTTCCCCTCCTGTTCCATCTTGACAAAGTCGCCAGGAAACATCGTGGCACGTACCTCCCGATGACGTAGCAGGCTGAGCACACAAGCAGCGGCAGTATGCACAAAGTTTTACTTATGATACCAAGATCAAGGGGATGGGTCAAATGCAGAGGACAAATTTCACCACACCTAGTGTGTGTGTGACAATCATTGGTACTTTAACTTTAACTTAACTTAAATGTAGCGTCCAGAAGAAGTGCACACCAAGTCTGACGCTCCTTTTAAACTTTTATTGAGCAACCTATACTAACACAGCTCAACTTATCTTGTTCCTTCCACACGCACGTCTATCCTCACTCCTCATTTCCGCAACTCAAGAACACAACATCAACTTCAGCAGGTCGTTACACTATATTCTTTAAACACAGCAACCTGTGCAGTCCATGTCTTGTTGAAAACACGTGAAAACACGCCATTCGTCATCAACTTTTCTCTTTTTAGCGTCTCGGGGATAACCGGGCATCACTTGTCGCTGTGCACCTTCACTCACAGGTTACACCAGGACATTCGCCCATTAATAACACTTTTCAAAATAAAAGCAGCACAGTTGTATTGCACGCATGACATAGATGTTTTTTTTAAATTTATTTTGTAATTTGTGATTGCCGCTGTTCACATTCACTCACAATCACGCACGAGCATACGTCCACACGGAAGTAATACAAATAACGCTTTTCAAAACAAAAACAGCACCGTTGTATTGCACACTCGAAATAGATACTTTTTAAAATTTATTTTGTAATTTATGATTGGCCTCACGCGGGCCTGACAGGGACGTACAAAGGGCCGGATGTGGCCCGCGGGCCGCAGAATGCCTAGGTCTGTCCCAAGGGGTGATCAAGGGTGATGGGTCAAATGCAGAGAATAATTTCACCACACCTAGTGTGTGTGTGACAATCATTGGTACTTAACTTAACTTAACTTAGATATGTTATTCACATCCTTAAAAATTCAAAAAACAGGTTTTAGATGTTTAATAAAAGCTGGTTTCAACCAAATCCATCCAATCATTTGTTTTTTAGTGCATGTGTCTGTGTATGCTTTAGGAGTCTTATGTTTGGGGCCCCAGAATTTAGTGCTACGCCCACGATTGTAATCAATGCACTTCATTAAGGGGTAAACAGTCCAGATAATTGACACCAAAAATAGACATCTCTCTGAGGGGAAATCCTTTATTAAGAGTGATGCAGGGACAAAACATCTGAAGTGATTTGACTGACTAAGTCTGGATTAATTTGCATTGTAAAGAGATTTTTGGGATCAGCACAGAGAAAGGTCCAAATTGGGTTTGGAACTACTGCGCGTTTCCAAGACTGAATGTAATAGATTAAACCTTATGGGTGTTTTGCAGCTCACCAGAATCGCATTTCTGATATGGTGTTTACCCTGGAGAGTGAGTGGTTGGTGAGCACCGGCCATGACAAGAGTGTGAGCTGGATGTGCACCCAGAGCGGCAGCATGCTGGGGAGACACTACTTCACTTCCTGGGCTTCCTGCCTACAGTATCCTTCATTCACTTGCTGTCTATAAAGTACATCATGTCCTTCACGTTTTTTTGTAGACTCTAACTCTTTGCTCAGATATGATCATGAGACCCAGCACGCCTTCGTTGGCGATTACTCAGGACAGATCACGCTGTTGAAGCTGGAGAAGCAGACCTATTCTATCATTACTACACTAAAGGGCCATGAAGGTAAATGTATACATGACCGATATCGTATACCTCATACCAGTTATCACAGCACTATCCAGATTTGGTGAGACTAATTAACAGTATTGCATGAGTTAAAGGACCTCATTTTGCAGACCAGGTGTAGCCAACTCACCTGGAGCCGATTAGCGACTCACGGAGAGGACTTTGTCATGCCCCACACATTAGTACCCAACTAGAAGCTGGTGTTGTATAATCCAATTGAATTCCGACCACTGTGCAGCCGTACATTAGAGTTCCATGAGAGATCATCAGGTGTGCTGCGCAAAATTACGCAATTTGACTTAATTGGTTTTCCGCCCAAATGCAGCTGAGATAGGCTCCAGCACCCCCCGCGGCCCCAAAAGGGACAAGCGGTAGAAAATGGATGGATGGATGGTTCTATAATAATCAGTGTTGTGCCGTCAGGGCCAGCAAGGCTTTCTCTGCTGGCCTAACATAACCAGAAATCATGATCATAATTAAAGATACAATTATTTTTTAATTTACTTTCCCTAAATATCTAAAAGTATTCATATTCTCTTCATGTCATATTATGCTCGTTTCAGTGCTGTTGTTTTTAGTTTTAGTTTGTATGCATTCAGAATTCAGCTAGCTTATGTTACCATGCTGTACGAAATCTGCCGGAGGCCTTCAGAATCAACAATGCGGGCATCCGTGCGCTGCAAGCGAACGGGACATACAGTGATAGACAGTTGCGATAGCCAATCAGATCACAAGTTATTGTCAGTAAGGCCTTCTAGATGGCCTCACGTTGAACGTGACATTTACGTGTCCTGTTATTGGATACTCATCGGGACCGTTAGCGGATTAATTTGAGAACACATAGGGTTGAGAGACCGTTGCGATAGCCAATCAGATCACAAGTTGTTGACAGTAGCCTATCTTAGTAGCCTGATGTTAACGAGACTGTGATTGGATACTTACTTGTCATTCAAAGTGAGTATCCATTCACAAGTTTCAATGTAGCAGGAAGCGGGAAGTGTTGCGCCGTAGCCAGACCGGGATAGCAGAGAAGGAGAACAAAACGTTGATTAGGTGGCAGATACTGTATATTGTGGCGTCCCGGAAGAGTTGGTGCTGCAGGGAATTCTGGGTATTTGTCCTGTTGTGTTTATGTTGTTTTGCGGTGCAAATATTCTCCCGAAATGTGTTTGTCATTGTTGTTTAGTAAGGTTTCACTATGTGGCATATGTTTATGACAGTGTTGGCGTTGTTCATGCAGTCACCCTTAGTGTGACATGTATGGCTGTTGACTAAGAATACCCTTCACTCACCTGTGTGTTCTAAATGAAAAGGATAATTAAAAATGTCATTTATCGTGCAGAGTGAAATCTTTTCTTGACATCTTCAACTAAAGACCGTTATTAACCCATCCAACACTACAATATATTTGCAAGACCATTTTCAAGAAGGATATTTAAATAGAAACTACATCTTGTGAGACGATGTCAGCCTCAGCCGACGTCGAATATTGTGTTCAAATATTGTATTTTTTCACTTTGAATTTGTTTTTGCAATTTTAATTTTGACATTACCAAAAAATATGTTTTAATTGCCGATGCGTTTTAATCGATTTTTAATGCGCCAGAAAATAACCCGTTTTGTATACTGTTGAGTTGGTTCAATGCACAGTAGGGCGTAAATGTGTTCATGTATAGTATTTCTCCAGCAATGGTCATGTGGTGACATCAATTATGGTACTTTGAGAGGTAATCATTGAAGTCAGATATCACTGAAGGCCCA
This sequence comes from Entelurus aequoreus, assembly GCF_033978785.1. Classification (NCBI taxonomy): domain Eukaryota; kingdom Metazoa; phylum Chordata; class Actinopteri; order Syngnathiformes; family Syngnathidae; genus Entelurus; species Entelurus aequoreus. The sequence continues at coordinate 48,252,333 of NC_084743.1, forward strand.
GGTGGGAAACGCACGGCCCCCCACTTATAATAATTATGATTTATTTACTACAAATAATATGTATATTTGTTCATCTGAGAATTGAGGAAAAACGCCACCTTTGAGGCATCCACACTTGAGAATAACTAAAATGAAAGCCATCTAAAAATCCATCCATCCATTTCCTACCGCTTGTCCCTTTCTGGGTCGCGGGGGGTGCTGGAGCCTATCTTAGCTGCATTCGGGCGGAAGGCGGGGTACACCCTGGACAAGTTGCCACCTCATCACAGTGCCAACACACTCACATTCACACACTAGGGCCAATTTAGTGTTGCCAATCAACTTATCCCCAAGTGCATGTTTTTGGAGGTGGGAGGAAGCCGGTGTACCTGGAGTGAACCCACGCAGTCACAGGGAGAACATCTAAAAATAGTATAAAACATATTTTAAAATGTATGTAAGCTGAGATAGGCTCCAGCATGCCCCGCGACCCCGAAAGGGACAAGCGGTAGAAAATGGATGGATGGATATAAAAATTTAATATAAATAATACAATAATAAAAACATAACACAGAGAGAATAGTAGCAGCAATAGTATTAATAAATAAAATATAAAATAACAGAATAAAAATTAAGAACCTAAGAAAAGTTAAACATGATCATTTAAAAGCCTAATTAAAAAGGTTTGTCTTTCACATTTTTTCATGCCGGTGACACGTACATGCTCTTCCACTAGATGGCAGTAGGTACATAATTAACCTAGGTATCCATCTGTTTCCATTCCTATACCAGAATGAATAAAGGCTCAATTGAAATGAACAATGACTGAAATAATGAAGAAAGTTTTAGATTATGTCCTGCGTAGTCATTAGGCTGTAACATCCAACACCATCTCTTGATTCCTTTTACAGCTCTTTGTAGGGGTTGGACTGCATAAGAAGCAATTTTCTGCCACAACAAAAGTGTTTTCTGAGAAGGAGCAACCACAGCTCTTGTTGATTAGCCATTTAGCTATTATTATTAAAAAATAAATAAATCCGTCAAGCTTTGGATGGCACGGAGCGAGCCAGTGTTGCATTGGCCAACGCCGTAATAAGACTTTATATATCACTATAATACATAGGCTGTCAGAAGTTTACAACAGAACAAGTGAAAACATTTGAGTTGTTGATTTTAGAAAACAAACTATTTTTGTCCTAAAAGCAAAATATTTCCAAAACAAGTCATACTTCGTTGCTTCACTGATATATCATATTTTCTTTTGAAACATTTCGTCATGCTTTGTCATGGCCGGATTTCTGTAAAAAACTGTTTGTTTTTGGCTTAACGCATTATTTCATAATGAAAACAAATGTCTTTGTACTGCTCCTGTGTGTTGATGTCAGGCAGCTGTGTAATTGTCACACCAATCATCTAGTTAATCATTTAGTTGGGATGGGATTAACCTTTCATTGACACATAAAAGTCACAGGAATAGATAAGGCGGGTATGCTATGTTGTCATCCTTGCCTTTTTTGATAAGGCCTGTCACTGGACAGGACTTTGTAAAAGGGGTGTCTCCATCCGATATTTCATATTCGTCCCATATCAGCAAAGGTGTCAGATTATATCAGCTTGCATCTAAAATCTTGGCTATACAGGGTGAGCGCTGCGGCACAAGCAGTCTTTCAGCGCGTTTGCTTGCACAAAGCTGAACATCCATCCATCTTCTTCCGCTTATCCGAGGTCGGGTTGCGGGGGCAGCAGCCTAAGCAGGGAAGCCCAGACTTTCCTCTCCCCAGCCACTTCGTCCAGCTCTTCCCGGGGGATCCCGAGGCGTTCCCAGACCAGCCGGGACACATAGTCTACCCACCCAACGTGTCCTGGGTCTTCCCCGTGGCCTCCTACCAGTCGGACGTGCCCTAAACACCTCCCTAGGGAGGCGTTCGGGTGGCATCCTGACCAGATGCCCGAACCACCTCATTTGGCTCCTCTCGATGTGGAGGAGCCACTTTGAGCTCCCCCCGGATGGCAGAGCCCCGCCACCCGACGGAGGAAACTCATTTCGGCCGCTTGTACCCGTGATCTTGTCCTTTCGGTCATAACCTAAAGCTCATGACCATAGGTGAGGATGGGAACGTAGATCGACCGGTAAATTGAGAGCTTTGCCTTCCGGCTCAGCTCCTTCTTCACCACAACGGATCGATACAGCGTCCGCATTACTGAAGATGCCGCACCGATCCGCCTGTCGATCTCACGATCCACTCTTCCCTCACTCGTGTACAAGACTCCGAGGTACTTGAACTCCTCCACTTGGGGCAGGGTCTCCTACCCAACCCGGAGATGACTTTCCACCCTTTTCCGGGCGAGAACCATGGACTCGGACTTGGAGGTGCTGATTCTCATCCCAGTCGCTTCACACTCGGCTGCGAACTGATCCAGTGAGAGCTGAAGATCCTGGCCAGATGAAGCCATCAGGACCACATCATCTGCAAAAGGCAGAGACCTAATCCTGCAGCCACCAAACCAGATCCCCTCAAGGCCTTGACTGCGCCTAGAAATTCTGTCCATAAAAGTTATGAACAGAATCAGTGACAAAGGGCAGCCTTGGCGGAGTCCAACCCTCACTGGAATCATGTCCGACTTACTGCTGGCAATGCGGACCAAGCTCGGACACTGATCATGCAGGGAGCGGACCGCACAAAGCTGAACAGCCAGTTAAAATCTAAATGTCCTTCAATAAGCACACAAAGTTGATCTTTTCTTGTATTTTAGTGAAAATATTAACAAAAGCTAAATACTACTAGGAGCTAGCAGCTACCCAACAGCTAAGCACTAAATATCACACAAGACATTTGTCAATATAAACAAGAATCAAATAATTATAGTTGGATACACTTACATATACAAACTCTCCAAGGCAAAAGCATATTAGAAAATATCCAGTAACAAATGTGTCCACATCATTAAATTTACTGTGTCAAAAGCTTAACTTAATGAATTAGTGGCTAATATGTGTTACAAAGAAACAACAATTACCACTCCACTTCAACTTAAAGAACGCATAAATCCATTCCAGATGATTAATAATAATTAGGTTAGGGTTTTTCACACCTACCATTGTTTTCTGTTTGAGTAATTTCACTTAATTAAGCATTTTCTCCTTCATAACATGATAAACATTTGCAGGGGCACACCAACACACCTCCATGTTCTAATTTGGCCTTTTTTTTTTTTTTCATTGGTCATTTTTTCAAGTACATTGAGAACCGGATGACTCATCTGACCAGATAATATCCCTGACTCCACATGCTGATTCACTACACAGCATTCTCCTTTGAACATTTTTAAATGTGGCATTTAACACCTTCAAAATTCCCACCAACAAGAGGGACAAGCAGTACAAAATTACTGGATGGAAAATGCAAATCACTCATGACCTGATTTCTGTAAAAAAAAATAAAAAAATGGCGTGGCTTGGTTGGTAGAGCGGCCTTGCCAGCAACTTGAGGGTTCCAGATTCAATCCTCGCTTTCTCCATCTTAGTCACTGCCCTTGTGTCCTTGGGCAAGATACTTTACCCACCTGTTCCCAGTGCCACCCACATTGGCTTATATGTAACTTTGAGTTACATACAACTTTGAGCGCTTTGAATCACTAGAGAAAAGCGCTAAATAAATATACTTCTTTCTTTTTCTTTTAAAAAAAAAACTCTATCCAACTTACAGGGCTTGGTGCTTTGTTCAAAATGTATAACCCCTGTAGTTCATTTAAAGGCCTACTGAAATGAATTTTTTTTATTTAAACGGGGATAGCAGATCTATTCTATGTGTCATACTTGATCATTTCGCGATATTGCCATATTTTTGCTGAAAGGATTTAGTATAAAACAACGACGATAAAGATTGCAACTTTTGGTATCTGATAAAAAAAAGGCTTGCCCCTACCGGAAGTAGCGTGACGTAGTCAGTTGAACATATACGCAAAGTTCCCTATTGTTTACAATGATGGCCGCATGAAGTGAGAGTGATTCGGACCGAGAAAGCGACAATTTCCCCATTAATTTGAGCGAGGATGAAAGATTTGTGGATGAGTAAAGTGCAAGTGAAGGACTAGTGGGGAGTTGAAGCTATTCAGATAGGGAAGATGCTGTGAGAGCCGGGGGTGACCTGATATTCAGCTGGGAATGACTACAACAGTAAATAAACACAAGACATATATATACTCTATTAGCCACAACACAACCAGGCTTATATTTAACATGCCACAAATTAATCCTGCATAAAAACACCTGCGTGTTTGTTATGCTAGCTCCTAGCTCATCTGCTAGCTCCTAGCTCCATAGAACACGCCAATACAATTCAAACACCTGATCAACACACACAGTCACTCAGCCCAAAAGACCGTTCACCTAACCCAAGGTTCATAAAGCTTATATATTTTTAAAAAGTTACGTACGTGACGCGCACGTACGGTACGGTACGTGTTATGCTAGCTCCTAGCTCCTATGCTAGCTCCTAGCTCCATAGAACACGCCAATACAATTCAAACACCTGATCAACACACACAATCACTCAGCCCAAAACACCGTTCACCTAACCCAAGGTTCATAAAGCTTATATATTTTTAAAAAGTTACGTACGTGACGCGCACGTACGGTACGGTACGTGTTATGCTAGCTCCTAGCTCCTATGCTAGCTCCTAGCTCCATAGAACACGCCAATACAATTCAAACACCTGATCAACACACACAATCACTCAGCCCAAAAGACCGTTCACCTAACCCAAGGTTCATAAAGCTTATATATTTAAAAAAAGTTACGTACATACGCAAAAAAAAGTTGCGCACATACGGTCAAGCGATCAAATGTTTAGAAGCCAAAGCTGCATACTCACAGTAGCACGTCTGCATCTTTGTCATCCAAATCAAAGTAATCCTGGTAAGAGTCTCTGTTGTCCCAGTTCTCTACAGGCGTCTGTGTACCGAAGTCAAAAGTCCTCCTGGTTAGAGTCTCTGTTGTCCGAGTTCTTCCATCTTGACTGCATCTTTCGGGAATGTAAACAAAGAAGCGCCGGCTGTGTAGTGTTGTGGCTGACTACGTTCGAAAAATACGTCCATTTCGCACCGACAACTTTCTTCTTTGCTTGCTCAGCTTCCTTCTTCATAATGCAATGAACATGATTGAAACAGATTCACGAACACAGATGTCCAGAATACTGTGGAATTATGAAATGAAAACAGAGCTTTTTCGTATTGGCTTCAATGTGGAAGGCATACCCGTGTTCGACGGTCTACGTCACGCGCATACGTCATCCTCAAAGCGTTTCGAACCGGAAGTTTAACGGCAAATTTAAAATGTCACTTTATAAGTTAACCCGGCCGTATTGGCATGTGTTATAATGTTAAGATTTCATCATTGATATATAAACTATCAGACTGCGTGGTCGGTAGTAGTGGGTTTCAGTAGGCCTTTAAGTATACATACAGTGGGTATGGAAAGTTTTCAGACCCCCTTACATTTTCACTCTGTTTCATTTCAGTCATTTGCTAAAGTCAAAAAAGTTCATTTTTTTTCTAATTTATGTATGGTTAGCACCCCATCTTGTCAGAAAAAAAATGCAAATAATTATTAAAAAAGAAAAACTGAAACATCACATGGTCAAAAGTATTCAGACCCTTTACTCAATTTGAGCTAGTACAGACATGAGACATCTTGGAAATGATGCGACAAGTTTTTCACACCTGGATTTGGGGATTCTCTGCCTTTCTTCCTTGCAGATCCTCTCCAGGTCGGTCAGGTTGGATGGCGAATGTTGGTGGACAGCCATTTTCAGGTCTCTCCAGAGATGCTCAATTGGGTTTAGGTCAAGGCTCTCGTCAAGAGTCAAGAATGTTCACAGAGTTGTTTCTAAGCCACTCCTTTGTTATTTTAGCTGTGTGCTTGGAGTCATTGTCTTGTTGGAAGGTGAACCTTCGGCCCAGTCTGAGGTCCTGAGCACTCTAGAAGAGGTATTCTCTGTACTTGGCCGCATTTATTTTTCCTTCAATTGCAAACAGTCGTCCTGTCCCTGCAGCTGAAAAACACCCCGATATGATGATGCTGCCACCACCATGTTTCATTTCATTCTTGAGATTGTGTTAGGCAGGTGATTAGCAGTGCCTGGTTTTCTCCACACATGCTGCTTAGATCTAACGCCAAAAAGTTCAATCTCGGTCTCATCAGGCCAGAGAATCTTATTTCTCAGAGTCTGGGAGTCGTTCATGTGTTTTTGGCAAACTATGCAGGCTTTCATATGTCTTGCACTGAGAAGAGGCTTCCGTCGGGCCACTGTGCAATAAAGCCCCGACTGGTGGAGGGCTGCACTGATAGTTGACTTTCTCCCATCTCCCTTCTGCATCTCTGGAGCTCAGCCACAGTGATCTTTGGTTCTTCTTTACCTGTATCACCAAGGGTCTTCTCCCACGATTGCTTAGTGTGGCTGCACGATCAGGTCTAGGAAGAGTTGAGGTCGTCCTAAACTTCTTCCTTTTAAGGATTATGGAGCCCACTGTTCTCTTAGAAACCTTGAGTGCTGCTCCTGTGCTGCTGAAAGTAGTGTCTTTTCCTCCGCTGTGAAAAAAGTGTGCTCTGGCATATTTTTTCCAGAAAAGTCCGGTCTCATCACAATCAAAATTTGCTGTGGTCAATTCTTCCACTCTTTTGAGCGTCTGTTTACTTTTTGGGACTCATATTGAGTTACAAAAATGGACAAAAGGTAAAAAAACAATAGTGTACTGCAAAGCGCATTAAGTGGCCTGAAGGGCTACGCCTCCCCAAAAATGTTGCACCCTGCTTTTTGCCTTGGGGCTGACCACAAAATGAATAAATAAAGCGTTCCTACAAAGTAACATGGTTCGCACACAGAGGCACACTTGCCTTGATATAAAAGTTTGTAAATCGAAAAGATGCAAATAGTGGGGTTGTAAATCGAGGTTCTGTTATTTAATATCGGGCAAGTTACTCGTAACATAAAATGTTTAAAATTCCATGGTTTGCCAAAAATATAGAAACAAGGATTAGTTGTTGGAGAGATGCTCGCTTGTACAACAGAACTGCTGAGAACAAACATAAATAAAATTGTTAAATTACTTAATCAAAAGATAACTAAAAGTTGTCTCATTGCTTAATAACCTAATTTGTCAAAATGATTTATGCTCATTTGTCAAATAATCAGTTTATGTCACACTGTAGAGGACATAGAGTTGTAATTCAATGCAAATAAAGAGTCAACACATGCAGGTTTCTCTTCATGCGCGAGGTGGCACCAGCAAACAAGCTCAAGCGTTGAAATGACTTCTTATATTTTCCAGGCAGCATAGGAGCTTTGTGTTGGGACCCCATCCATAGGCTACTCTTCTCAGGGGCGTCCGACCACAGCGTCATCATGTGGGACATAGCGGGACGCAAAGGGCGCACCTTACTGTTGCATGGACACCAGTAAGTCATGCAGCCTCACTCAATCTGCTATCTCTTCTTTGTTTTTGTATCACCATTGAATTTGATACTGGTTTCACACTGCTCTCAAATAACTAGTTACGCAGCCCCTATGCACTATGGAAAAGAGGTGGGATGCAAAAATTTTACACTTCTTCCCATTACACGTTTGAGATATGTTTAATTTTTTTTTTAACAATAATAATGGTACTGAGCCCTAGATTGTTGTCCGGCTATATGTATGTATATTATGTACTACATGTACAATATGGAACTGAATAAATGACATACTCAATAAATGTTCATAAAAAAATCCATCATATCTACGGTGGCCGATAGGGACAAATGCACAACAATGTCCAAACGCTCCAAACACAGAAATTATATCAACCCACAAACATTATGAAAAACATACAACGGGAACATTTTGTATAAAAAAAATGCTGAGATCACATAAACACTGCAGGATCAAACACAAATGCCAAAGAAAAATGCTGCAAATCACAAAAACGCTCACTTTCCCCATAACTGCATGACCGTTAACCAATAGCCTGGTAAACTTCTGTATTGTTCTCTGAAATTGCAGAATTTTCTCTTGCATGTGTTTTGGGGGATTTGTGTGTGTAACATTGGTTTTCTGCATTTGTTTTTGATCCTGCAGGCTTCATGTGATTGCAGCATTTTTCTGTCACACTTGTTTTTTATACCGTGTGAGTTTGTGTGTTAAGAGCCCATGTCGGCCACAGTACATTTGTGCCTTTTGTTGACACTCTCTTCCAGACTCTTTTGTCACACTCAGGCCTTAGTGATGCCACTAACTTCTGACTGCCTGGTCTTTAACTCCACCGGTTTCCATGCAGATTTTCACTATCATCAAGCCCTGCCCATTTTTACACCATTGACTCACCTCACATTTCTTTTTTAATAGGATTTGGTTTTACTTATAAAGTATGGGGCAAATGCAGAGAATAATTTCGCCACACCTAGTGTGTGTGTGACAATCATTGGTACTTTAACTTTTTAACTTTAATATGTATAATGAAACTATGTAACCATTTCAACATTCTGACCAAAGTTGGTGTTTTGACTCTTTTTTTTTTTTTTAGTGAGCGTGTCCAGGCTCTGTGCTACATGCAGCTGACCAGGCAGTTGATGTCGTGCTCAGCTGACGGAGGTATCGCCGTGTGGAACATGGACACAGCCAGAGAAGAGGTTTGCAGCAATATTACTTTCCAAAGGGTGTGGGTTGTGACTAGGGGGTGTCCAGATCCGATGTACAGTATATATCGTTTCCATAACAGCAAAAAACAAGTTGGATTACATCGGCTGCGTGTAAAATCTCCAATACAAGCAACAATACAATAACCTTGTGAAAGCTTGAGAATCAGTTAACAGCTAAATGTCCTCCAATAAGCACACAAGGTTGATATTTTATTTTATTTTACTGAAGTAATTTACAAAAGGCAACCTGGGTAGGCCACTCAAAACTAGAAACTACCCAACAGCTAGACACACAATAGCACAAAAGATAGACATACGTAATAAGAATACTTAATAAAACAATATTGGTGTTTAAAACACATTTGTCAATATGAACAAGTGTCAAATAATGATATTTGCATACTACTTCCAATAACAAACATGTTCACATAATTCAACTTACTGTGTCATGAACTTAATGAATTATTGTGGTCTCTAGGTTTATCCAAAAAAGCAATTCCCACTCCAATTTATATAAAGCTTAAGTCAATTTGAGACGGTTAGTAATAAATAGGTTAGTGTTTTTCATACCTGCTATTGCTCTCTGTTTGAGTAATTTCACTGGATCAAGAATTTTCTTAAATTCCACACTACAAAATAATACGAGTAAATAAATGAGAACACCCCTATTTCGCACCTTTTTCATTAAAGTGCTGGCACTCACAGTCACAACTTGCTTTGGCCCAAAGGTTACTTATTTATTCAATAAAAAAAACACAGAAACTGAAGCGCAAACTTGTGGGATTCTTTGTTTGATCACTTGATTCAGGGGAATAAAATGCGGGCAAACAAACTACTTTGTTACATGCAATGTTTGTCTGTCTGATGACTCCACCAAACCTGGAGCAAAAAAATTGGCAAAAATGAGGTACCACCATATTTGTGTATGTTAGTTTATAATGGCTGATATGGAACAATTATTATACTGAAAAGCTAATCTGTGGTCATTTTAATGGTATTTTGATTTAGCTTTTACTTTTTCATGTGTCTGCAGGCACCTCAGTGGCTGGAAAGCGACTCTTGTCAGAAGTGTGAGCAGCCTTTCTTTTGGAATGTCAAGCAGATGTGGGACACCAAGACATTGGGACTCAGACAGGTACTCGTGTTGTGTCAGCAGCAGGGTGCTTTTGTAACCGTTCTTACTGAATCTTACTCGGCTTGTTTATTACTGTGCTGCAGCACCACTGCAGGAAGTGTGGCAAAGCTGTGTGTGGGAAATGTAGTTCTAAACGCTCCACATATCCAATCATGGGCTTTGAGTTCCAAGTGCGAGTGTGCGACGCCTGTTTTGACTCCATCAAGGAAGAAGAGTGAGTCAAGTCTTCTGTACACGTTTGCACCTGAAGACTTATCTTCTTTTTCTGCTTCATGACCACTTGGGCACAAGCCTGGTTAACTGTGCACATTTTTGTCTGTGTATTTGCAGTCGAACTCCGTTGGCCACATTCCATGAGGGGAAACACAACATCGCTCGCATGCACATGGACCCATCCAGAGGCCTGATGGTCACCTGTGGAAGTGACCGCATTGTGAAGGTTGACAGTTCTTTTGAAAACATATTTTTCCATGCATTTTGGCCTCTTGTCCACACGCAAACATTGTTTTTTGTCTTTAAAATCACGCAAAAAACATTCAGGATGTTTCCAGGGCTTTGTGTGTATAGAAAGATCTGTGTTTTCATTGACATAGCCTGAAGCTGTGCTGCATCTTCTGGACTCGAGCTGCACAATTCTGCATAAAATGTGAATCATGATTTTCTCGCTTAAAATTGAGATTGCGATTCTCTGAGACGCACACGCACGCACGCACGCACGCACGCACGCACGCACGCACGCACGCACGCACGCACGCACACACACACACACACACACACACACACACACACACACACACACACACACGCACCATCTTGTGTATTATAATTATCATTATACTCTTCACTGTCCCGTTCTGCTTTAAAGAAAATTTCCAAAGGTTTTTTTTTTGCATTTCTTAATGGGAGTGAATTCATTAATGCGATCGCTTCTACCGCGAGCTGGTACACAAAATCCGCCGCGCCAGGGCAGTGGTACCAACTCGCACTGGCTGTGGCAAAGCTGGATGAAGAGCATACTTGCCAACCTTGAGACCTCCGAATTCGGGAGATTGGGGGGGCGGGCGGGGTGAGGGGGGGCGGGGCCGGGGTTAAGGGGGAGGAGTATATTTATAGCTAGAATTCACTGAAATGAAAGTATTTCTTATATATATATATATATATATATATATATATATATATATATATATATATATATATATATATATATATATATATATATATATATATATATATATTAGTACAGTAAACAGTAATGAAAACACAGTTGTTCTACTAACTGTACTGTACTTGCTGCTTACTTAAAAAAAAAAAAACACTTACCTTTCACTATTTGAGTAGCTTTTGTTCTGCCATTTGAGTACTGGCGAGCGATCTCTGAATCCGGGAACATATCCTTCACGGATTTGTTGAAAACATCCGCAAATGAGAACGGAATGTTGCTTGCAAGGTGGCCCATAATACTGGGCTGTGACCAGCCTTGTGCTTCTCTGACCGTTCATGAGTGACTATATCCATTCGGCCACCGTGTTATGGGTTATAGATAAACCTATGGATAACGGAGACATATATAATAGTCTCCTTTTCAGGTGAGAGGACGGCAGGACGCTAAAAGCAGTGAATTTAAGGCACGCCCCCAATATTGTTTGTCCACCTGGAAATTTAGGATAGTACAACTTGCCGTAGTTTTGAAGCAATGCATGATGGGAATCCGGTTGTTGTGTGTCAGTGTATGAACGTGCCGGCTGGAATAAACACACGCTGAGAAATAGTTCCGTGCCTGCCTACTTTATGGGTTATAGATAAACCTATGGATAACGGAGACATATATAATAGTCTCCTTTTCAGGTGAGAGACGACGCTAAAGGCAGTGCCTTTAGGGCACGCCCCCAATATAGTTGTCCGCCTGGAAATCGGGAGATTTTCGGGAGAATGGTTGTCCCGGGAGATTTTCGGGAGAGGCACTGAAATTCGTGAGTCTCCCGGAAAATTCGGGAGGGTTGGCAAGTATGATGAAGAGACCACCTACGCATATAATATATGACATTCATTTTTTGTCACCTATAACACAGAGGTAACATGTTTTGCCTGGCTAGTATAGGGTACAACATATTTCCAGGGCTAGTGGTATTTAAGCCGCACCCGCCAAATTTTAGAATACAAAAATATGGTTTTATATATTAGCTGCAGATATATACCGGTATGAAAGGTTTTGTATATGTTTATTGACATACCTTAATTGTTTTCAAACGGTGCCTGTAACAGTACAGTAAAACTGATGATAAAAAAAAAACAGATGTCATCGTCATGGACCCACTAACTGTGGAAGCTAGCTCTCCAATCAGCTAAACAGACTCAATAACTCCACAGTGACGTTTTGGTGGATTTATGAAACTGTAACAATACAAAAAGAATGCCATCGTAGGTTAATAAATAATAAATACTAACACGGACACTTGTAAACGTGTTAGTATGTTAACGGCAGCTTGATTACATTACGATGACACGTACAAATATGCATGAAAACACTCCTACAGACATCACACATCGGAAGGTTTAGTAAGTATGAATAGTTTTAGTTTGAATTGTAAAACTTACAATTGTGAATTGTGAATGAATGAAGAATCCTTTCGAGCTGAAACGATATGGATGGTTATACTTCTAGTTCAAGGCACAAAATAGTAAGTACATTTTCAACCCACAGCACCTGTAGTGAGCAAAGTTGTCCAAAATATGGCGCCATAGCACAAACAATAACACACCTTTTCAGTGTCTGTCAGTATGATTTGAAAACTATTTGTTGAATACAAAGCAATATGGCCATTAGCGAAGAAAAATCCATAAATTAGCCGCAGGGTGCAAAGCGTTGGAAAAAAGTAGCGACTTATAGTCCAGAAAATACAATATTTGTTTTTCGTTTAGCATTTTTAATTGATTGGCCACCAATTTAGTGAAAAAGTAACTATCGCCATTGCCGATGCCTTTTAATGCCGATAACAAATGCCAATGCCCTCTGGCTGAAACTTTATTTATTTTTAGTGCCTCAGACAAAAAGTAACAAGCAGCTAATTGTCTGTCTCCATACACAGTGTCAAGCGGCTCCCTCAAGCTAATAATATTCACTTCTATTACGGCAAATAAACTGCATTTTTTAGTATCTCAAGTAGCAATATCATCTAGCATTATCACTGGAAGACGAGGCTAAACATGTTACACACTGAGAGCAAGCCAGGAGCAGGCATGCTAACAGCTAAACTAGCTTGAAACGACACCAAAAAAAAGACCACGTTACAGCAGGAAGTAAGCAGATTTAACATAAAATTAACAAGTAGATTAAAAAGAGTCTAGAAACAGGATAATATAACAGCAACTGTTGGTGTTTCAGCATTGTCACAGTCAGTACACGACATGTAAGAGGAGGGTGGATCGATCCATACTATGGTGGTGACGACAGTGTGATTAGGTTGATATTTTTATTTTCTCAAAATTCTTTTTAGTTCTTTTTGGTAAACTCTCAGGGACAAATTTCCTGGACACCAGAGGATTTTAAGTGCAAAAACCACAAGTGTTAAATTAGGGATGTTTCGAGCATGGTTTTACTCTACCAATTCCGATAGCGTTCATCTATGAGTGAGATCGGCCGATACCAATATATGAAATAACAGTATATTTTTGAATGTATGTATGGTGAGTGCTATTGACAAGCCAAAATATTTAAAGTAGTTCCTTATTCGCTCGGTGTTTAACATGTTTAGCTTCATCCTCCAAAGATAACGATACATGATATTAATATTTAAGATTCTAAGAAATGCAGTTTATTTAGAGGATATTATTATTCGCTTTAAAGAGCGGGTCCACACTGTGTATGGAGACACATAATTAGCTGTTAGCCGCTTGTCAGCCAGAGGACTACAAATAAATAGTTTAATCCTTTTTCACGTACATCGTCCAATACTGATCGGTGTCTGATTCAAATGAGAAATGGATAATAATTTTTCATTTTCTTTAGTTACTGTTTACCATTGGCTTTGTTTTGCTCAATATAATGAAAGAGAATAAGGAACTAGTTTAAATATTGTGTTGATATTGGTAAACTGTTACTAACACTCACCATAAATACAGTATCGGCCGATCTCACTCATAGATGATTGGTATTGTAAGCACTGTTTTAAATGTAAACATTTCAATTTAAATCCAGTTTGGAGTCCTGCTCCGGACAAAAAGACTCTGACAGCCCCAAGTCTGTTCCCAGACTACACATTATATGCGACATATTGTTCATTCTGGTTATATATAAATTACTTTTAATTAGTATAAGAAATGAAAGATTACATGTAAAAAAAATAAATAAAAATGACACTTGCCAGTTTCTTCTCATTGCCTATTTGTCTCCACAGATCTGGGACATGACGCAGGTGGTTGGCTGTAGCTTAGCAACAGGCTTTTCTCCTCGCTGATTGGGTCCAGCCCCTCTTCCGGTGTCATGGAAACCCCTCTCTCTGTACAGTGCATCATCGCCATCATGCCTGGACTCTCCAGCTCCTGGGGGACGTTCGTGTGTGTGCGTGTTTGTGTGTTTGTGTGTTTGTGCGTGTGCGTGTGTGTGTGTGTGTGCGTGTGCATGTGCGTGCGTGCGTGCGTGCATGTGTGTGAGAGAGTGCATGCATGTGTGCGCGCGCGTGTGTGTATGTGTATGCTAGTAACGTATGTCTCGGCAGTCCCTTTTTCATTTGGAATGATCTTTTCATTTTCGCACTATATGAATGTGTGATCTCTTCCATAGCGCGCACACACACACACACACACACACACACACACACACACACACACACACACACACACACACACACACACACACACACACACACACACACACACACACACACACACACACACACACACACACACACACACACACACACACCATAACACTAAGCACAACAGTTAGTGTAAACGTGTGCATGTACTCTAATGTCTCCTCCTGTGGGACGAGTGTTGATATTAGTGTTTACATTTAATACTTCTGATACTTTTTTGTGGCTTTTTTAAGTATCGGTACTGTAATGTTGACAAATTCCAGACTCGCCATGGCGTACTTCTGTTGCATCTGTGTAGAAAAGACCACATGTAGTCAAATGTAGACCTTCTGATCACACGTTATTTCCCACTTTAGATGATTTTGCGTCTCTTTTTCACCAGTTGGCCTTAAACCGCACTCAGGAGGTTTTACATCAATGGATTATCACCCTCCCTTTTTTGTTGTTGTTACCATGGCCACCTTGTCACGTGTAAATCCATCATATTGCGAGTATTTAAAGCGGTGCTAATGCTGACCCCGCGTCCCCCTCCATAACCGGGAGTGCGTTGCTATAGCAACAGGTCATCTTTGCAAAGTCCCCCATGTTTTGTTTTTTTTCAGCATCATTAAGCACTTGCTAAGGTGTAGAAATGTAGTAAAGGTCTCACTGCCCTGTTTGTGTGCTGGCCTTGTGGGTGTGTAACATGCATTATTCCATGAGGTATCATTCCTTTTATCATAAAGCACTTGGTTCACATGAAGTGTCGACTTCCCAGCTCTGATCTTAACTGTTCCTTCAGCCGCCTTAAAGAGAGAAGGGCACATTCTCGTAGCCTTTTTCTTTTCTCTTGCCATCAACGTCTGGATGTCTTTTGAGTCATGTTTTTTTTCCACCCCCATGTTGCTCTATAAACTAATCCCTGCACTGAATTGCACAAGCCCTTCACTTTCTTTGCTAGTTCATATGTGAGTACAATTCTAATGTTTAGATGTCTGCCCCGATGTCCAAATGTAATCACCTTCCACTTTTGCATTATGTAGTGTATATTCATATTTGTAGTAAAGTATTTATTATCTATGTAAAGTATGTTTTATTGTCCTTTTTTATGCCCGCGTGA
This sequence comes from Entelurus aequoreus, assembly GCF_033978785.1. Classification (NCBI taxonomy): domain Eukaryota; kingdom Metazoa; phylum Chordata; class Actinopteri; order Syngnathiformes; family Syngnathidae; genus Entelurus; species Entelurus aequoreus. Next base: position 48,268,035 of record NC_084743.1, read on the forward strand.
GTCAATACATAGTGTTGTACTAGGGAATTAGTATTGTGGCAAAACAATTTGCAAATGTGTATCTCAGTCTGTGTGTGTCTAACATCGCCATGTAATACCGCTAATGCTAATCAGTAGCAGATATATGGCATTTCCTATGTAAATTAGCATTAAGCTAGCACATTTTGGAAAAGTGGAACCTTTCTTCATTTTAATTATGTGATATATTAATAATCTATTACAATATAATTATGAATAATAAAATGTTCTTTATTTGGTCTGAAAATTAATACAATAGGCTGTGTCTATGAACAATGAAATGCTCTTCCACATGATAGATATTTTTTGTGACATTTTTGTTTGGTATATTTTTTTAAAGTCAAATATTTGGTATAAGTTTCTAATGTCAAATGTGTGCCAATAATTATAGAAACACTATTACCAGATGCTAAACAAAACATACTGTATGACTGCAATGACCGCAATTAAGATGATGCTATCAAGGTTAGGATTACACTATATGATATAATTCTAATAATTTCTATAGTTTTTCCCATGCTTTTAGAGCTATTTTATATGACTCATAACAGTAACAAGGGCCCACATACAGTATATACATGCAATATGTATGAAAAAATACAGCCTGGTCATTCTAGTTCATTTTCGATATGTTTTCTATATATTTTTTCCTGTTGCATTTTTCAAACCACGTTTTATTTAAAACTTGGATTAATACATACCAGAAATTCATGTTGAGGATGTGAACATACATCAACGCACAATTTATTTGGCTCTGATTCTTGGGGTAAGATTTAGGTCAGATCCCATTCTCTATTCAAACTGATTCTTACAGTATATTTGGTAGAGGAGGGAATCTTTGGACATCTCATAATTCGATACAAGTTTTTGGGGTGATGATTCGATTCTCGTAATATACAGTGCATCTGTAAAGTATTACCACTACTTCACTTATTCACATTTTATGTTACATCCTTATTGCAAAATGGAATAAACTAATTTCTGTCTTCAAATTTCTACACACAATACTTCATAATGACAAAGTGAAAGGGTTTTTGTTTTTTTTAGCAATTTTTGAAAACATTTTAAAAATAGAAAACTATACGAATACTCATGTACACAAGTATTCACATCCTTTACCATGAAGCTCAGAGGTGAGCTCAGGGGCATCCTGTTTCAACTGATCATCCTTGAGATGTTCCTACTGCTTAATTGGAGTCCACCTGTAGTGAATTCAGTCGGTTGGACATTATTTGGAAAGGCACACACCCGTGTGTGTATATATATGATATATGTGTGTGTGTGTACATGGGCGTGTGCCTTTCCAAATCATGTCCAACCAACTGAAATATACACTATATTGCCAAAAGTATTTGGCCACCCATCCAAATGATCAGAATCAGGTGTATAAAATCAAGCACTTAGGCATGGAGACTGTTTCTACAAACATTTGTGAAAGAATGGGCCGCACTCAGGAGCTCAGTGATTTCCAGCGTGGAACTGTCATAGGATGCCACCTGTGCAACAGATCCAGTCGTGAAAATTTCCTCGCTCCTAAATATTCCAAAGTCAACAGTCGGCTTTATTATAAGAAAAGTGAAGAGTTTGGGAACAACAGCAAGTCAGCCACCAAGTGGTAGGCCACGTAAACTGACAGAGAGGGGTCAGCGGATGCTGAAACGCATAGTGCAAAGACTTTCTGCACAGTCAGTTGCTACGGAGCTCCAAACTTCATGTGACCTTCCAATTAGCCCACGTACAGTACGCAGAGGGCTTCATGGAATGGGTTTCCATGGCCGAGCAGCTGCATCTAAGCCATACGTCACCAAGTCCAATGCAAAGCGTGGGATGCAGTGGTGTAAAGCACGTCGCCACTGGACTCTAGAACACTGGAGACGCCTTCTCTGGAGTGATGAATCACGCTTTTCCATCTGGAAATCTGATGGACGAGTCTGGGTTTGGAGGTTGCCAGGAGAACGCTACATTTCGGACTGCATTGTGCTGAGTGTGACATTTGGTGGAGGAGGAATTATGGTGTGGGGTTGTTTTTCAGGAGTTGGGCTTGGCCCCTTAGTTCCAGTGAAAGGAACTTTGAATGCTCCAGGATACCAAAACGTTTTGGACAATTCCATGCTCCCAACCTTGTGGGAACAGTTAGGAGCGGGCCCCTTCCTCTTCCAACATGACTGTACACCAGTGCACAAAGCAAGGTCCATAAAGACATGGATGACAGAGTCTGGTGTGGATGAACTTGACTGGCCTGCACAGAGTCCTGACCTGGAACCGATAGAACACCTTTGGGATGAATTAGAACCGAGAGACTGAGAGTGTATATATGTGTGTGTGTGTGTGTGTGTGTATGTATATATATATTATCATCATCATCATCATCATAGCAGTCTGTCGGGCGCGACAATGACTGTTTCATTTCGGTCGGATCATAGACCTCCACTCAGCCCTGTCTTTTGCCTTCAGCTGCTGGGTTGCAGTGTCGATCTTCAGTTCCCTCAAATTCCGTTTAACGGTGTCCTTGTACCGTAGCCTTGACCTCCCTCGGTTTCGTTTCCCTTCCTCCAGCTGTGAGTAGAGCAGATGCCGAGGGAGCCGCTCGTGACTCATTCTCTCTACATGCCCGACCCATCCCAGGTTCGTTTGGGTTAAGATGTCATCCATCGATGACAGTCCAGCACGACTTAGGACCTCTGTGTTCGGGATTTTGTCTCTCCAGGAGATGCCCATGATGGTCCGAAGGTGGCGCATCATGTAGGCGTGACGTTTCCTGATTTTCAACATGTAGAGGGTCCGAGTTTCAGCACCGTACAAAAGTGTAGCTAGCACAGTTGCTCTGTACACCTTGCACTTGACGCAAATAGAGACATGCCTGTTGTTCCGGAGTCTTTCCCTTAATTTCCCAAACACAGCACTCGCTCTCCCCATCCTGAGTCTGATCTCATCATCAAGCTTGGCATAAGGTACTTGAATGTTCGGCATTGCACAAGTGGGTCTCCCATATATATATATATATATATATATATATATATATATATATATATATATATATATATATATATATATATATATAGTATATATATATGTGTGTGTGTGTGCGTACATACCTACATACATACAGTCGTGGTCAAAAGTTTACCTACACTCGTGAAGAACATAATGTCATGGCTGTCTTGAGTTTCCAATAATTTCTACAACTCTTAGTTATTTTTTTGTGATAGAGTGATTGAAGCACATACTTGTTCGTCACAAAAAACATTCATGAAGTTTGGTTCTTTTATGAATTTATTATGGGTCTACTGAAAATGTGACCAAATCTGCTGGGTCAAAAGTATACATACAGCAATGTTAATATTTGGTTACATGCCCCTTGGCAAGTTTCACTGCAATAAGGCACTTTTGGTAGCCATCCACAAGCTTCTGGCAAGCTTCTGGTGGAATTTTTGACCACTACTCTTGACAAAATTGGTGCAGTTAAGCTAAATTTGTCGGTTTTCTGACATGGACTTGTTTCTTCAGCATTGTCCACCCGTTTAAGTCAGGACTTTGGGAAGGCCATTCTAAAACCTTAATTCTAGCCTGATTTAGCCATTCCTTTACCACTTTTGACGTGTGTTTGGGGTCATTGTCCTTTTGGAACACCCAACTACGCCCAAGACCCAACCTCCGAGCTGATGATTTTAGGTTGTCCTGAAGAATTTGGAGCTAAACCTCCTTTTTCATTGTCCCATTTACTCTCTGTAAAGCACCAGTTCCATTGGCAGAAAACAGGCCCAGAACATAATACTACCACCACCATGCTTGACAGTAGGTATGGTGTTCCTGGGATTAAAGGCCTCACCTTTTCTCCTCCAAACATATTGCTGGGTATTGGGGTCAAACAGCTACATTTTTGTTTCATCTGACCACAGAACTTTCCTCCAGAAGGTCTTATCTTTGTCCATGTGATCAGCAGCAAACTTTAGACAAGCCTTAAGGTGTCACTTCTGGAGCAAGGGCTTCTTTCTTGCATGGTAGCCTCTCAGTCCATGGCGATGCAAAACACGCCTGACAGTGGACACTGACACCTGTGTTCCAGCAGCTTCCAATTCATTGCAGACCTGATTTTTGGTGGTTCTCGTTTCACTCTTGATGATCCTGACCAATTTTCTCTCAGTAGCAGGTGATAGCTTGCGTTTTCTTCCTGATCGTGGCAGTGACAATACTGTGCCATGCACTTTATACTTACAAACAATTGTCTGCACAGTTGCTCTTGGGACCTTAAGCTGCTTTGAAATGGCTCCAAGTGACTTTCCTGACTTGTTCAAGTCAATGATTCGTTTTTTCAGATCTGTGCTGAGTTCCTTTGACTTTCCAATTGCCGCGTTTGTAACCGAGTCTAATGACTTCATCACATGAGCCCTATTTAAATGGGCTCAGAGAAGTCAACAGGTGTTGTCAATCATAATCACTCACATGAAGCTAATTTGATTTGATTGTAACTTTTCTACATCACCAAAATTGATAATGTATGTCGCTGTATGTATACTTTTGACTCAGCAGATTTGGTCACATTTTCAGTAGACCCATAATAAATTCATAAAAGGACCAAACTTCATGAATGTTTTTTGTGACAAACAAGTAGATAGTAGATAGATAGTACTTTATTGATTCCTTCAGGAGAGTTCCCTCAGGAAAATTAAGTATGTGCTCCAATCACTATCACAAAAAAACAAGAGTTGTAGAAAGTATTGGAAACTCAAGACAGCCATGACATTATGCCCTTCACAAGTGTATGTAAACTTTTGACCATGACTTTATATATATGTATATACTGTATATATGTATGAATGTATATACATGCATGAATATATATGTATATTTGTGTTGTTCCAATGCAAACAAAAGAAATAAACATGTGAATACCAAAGCATTTGTAATTTCAACAATTTTCTGGGAGAAGTGGTGCATTATCTGACAGAATTGCAGGGGTGCCGTGTTTTGATACGTTCTGATAGAATGTTATGATGGACGGTATCGAAAGCAGCGCTAAGATCAAGTAGCAGCAACATGGATGACGCATCAGAATCCATAGTTAGCAATAGATCATTAGTCATTTTTGCGAGAGTTGTCTCAGTACAGTGATTTGCCCTGAACCCCACGAATCTTCACGAAGATTGTTAGCCGCTAAGTTTTCATTTAGCTGCTGTGCAACAATTTATTCAAAGATCTTAGAGATAAACGGGAGGTGCAACACTGGCTGGTAGTTTGCCATGAGGTCAGAATCTGTCACGACTTTGTCCTTGGCGTGGATTGTTTTTCCGTGGTGCAAAGCAACTTAACTGGACATGACGTGCAGGTGAGGACATGTTTTAATATTTAAACTCAAAAGGCTCAAAAGGGTATAAACAAAAGGCGCTCACAGCGGAGGTAAAAAACTTGACTAGGAAAACAAAAGGCGCGCACAATGGCGGAGAACTATGAATATTAAACAAAAACTTACGTGACAAGGAACTGTGAACATGGCATGAAGAAGCGTGATCATAAAGGGTGCAGAGCATAAATGTGGAGCATGAATGTGGAGCATGAATGTGATGTTGCCAGGATGAACAACAGAAACAGAAAAGCTTATATAGTGACATGATCAGTGAAAACAGGTGTGTGACTCTAACCGTGAACAGGTGCGTGACATGACAATGTGAACCAGGTGAAACTAATGGTTGCTATGGTGACAAATAAAAGTGCACAAAAAGTCCAAAACCAAATCCGAACATGACTAAAACAAAACATAATCACAGACATGACAGAATCGAGGTTAGGTCTTTTGAGCAGAGGATGAATAACCACTGTTTTAAATGCTTGGCGAACATTACCAAAGGAAAGTGAAAGGTTAATAATATTTAGCACTGATGTTCCTAATATTACAAACAGCTCCTTGATAAGTTTCCCAGGAAGTGGGTCAAGTAAACATGTTGTTGCATAAGTCATCAGCTGAGTGGGTGGAGCTGCTGAGAGAACCCCCTGGTTGGGTTAATGATGCTACATACAGTATATGAATAAATGAATAACCATAACCACTTTTGCATATATAGGATTTTTTTACAGTGTTTTATAAACTCTGCGAAAAATGTTTAGAACCCACTTTATTATTACACGTTTATGATTTGGAGTGCACGAGAAACTGAAAACGAAAATGTAGTTCCCTTTGACCACGTGGTCACTAATGAATGAGTACATTGCACAGCCTCCCAGCAACATAACCAATGTTGTAAACTTTTTAAAGAAAAATAAACTTAGCATAAGATAGAGTGGAAGCACTCAGTACTCTTTTTTTTTATGTCAGCCTTTGGTGTTCTGTAAAAAGTTGATGCACATCTGAATAACAATTCTTATTTAATAAGATTCTGAAGAAAAATACATTCTTAAAAGTGACTGTTGTTAGCCTTTGACAGTAGGATTGTTTGTTTGCATCTCAACGGTTGTTTTTCTCACTAAAATAGGGCGAAACCATCCTTGCACAGGCACACCCTCCTGTTTTAGGATTATAAATATTTGGGGTTATGGCATACTTGCCAACCTTGAGACCTCCGATACCGGGAGGTGGGGGGTGGGGTGGGCGTGGTGGGGCGGGGGGCTTGGTTAAGAGGGGACTATATTTACAGCTAGAATTCACCAACTCAAGTATTTCATACATATTTCATACATATTTCATATATATATATATATATATATATATATATATATATATATATATATATATATATATATATATATATATATATATATATATATATATATATGTATGTATATATATATATATATATATATATATATGTATATATATATATATATATATATATATATATATATGTATATATATATATATATATATATATATATGTATATGTATATATATATATATATATGTATATATATATATATATATATATATATGTATATGTATATATATATATATATGTATATGTATATATATATATATATATATGTATATATATATATATATATATATGTATATATATATATATATATATATATATATATATACATATATATATATATATATACATATACATATATATATATATATATATACATATATATATATATATATACATATACATATATATATATATATATATATATGTATATATATATATATATATATACATATATATATATATATATATATATATATATATACATATATATATACATATATACATATATATATATATATATATATATATATATATATATATATATATATGTATATATATATATATAGCTAGAATTCACTGAAAGTCAAGTATTTCATACATATATATATATATATATATATATATATATATATATATATATATATATATATATATATATATATATATATATATATATATATATATATATATATATATATATATATATTTATTTTATTATACATATACATAAAATAAATACTTAAATTTCAGTGTTCCGGAGGCTATCCAGTAGATGGCAGTATTGTCCTGTTTAAGAGTGTCACAACATTGCTGTTTACGGCAGACGAACTGCTTTATGGTAGACTAAACGTGACTGCTGTTGTTGTGTGTTGTTACCGCGCTGGGAGGACGTTAATGAAACTGCCTAACAATAAACCCACATAAGAAACCAAGAACTCGCCCTCGATCATTCTACAGTTATAACGTGATTGGGCAGGCATGCTCTTTATATCGTGGGAAAGCGGACGTGAAAACAGACTGTCGCCGCTGTCCCCACTCAGGTCCGCATTGAGCTGGAGGGGGCGTGGCCTCCAGCTCCGGCTGAATTATGGGAGTTTATCGGGAGAACATTTCTGCCGGGAGGTTATCGGGAGAGGCGCTGAATACCGGGAGTCTCCCGGTAAAACCGGGAGGGTTGGCAAGTATGGGTTATGGCACCAGCCGCTAGACTAGATCTGACCAATGCAAGTCTTAGAGCATGAACTGATGAAGCCTACTTGTATGATAGGTGAAACGTCTTCTAAAACAAAGCAAACAGTTCAGTTGCGATCGATTGAACATCCTGAGATTACAATGACCTGAGTGAATGAGAACATTCATAGACAAACCAAATAATTGGGATGCTTAAAAAAAATCGAAATGTAAAAAAATCAATTCGCATCCAAGTCACAATTTTATGCATTGTATTAAACATTTGTTCTTTGACCACTGCCTCTCTTTCAAAGAGGAGTTTTGATAAAAATAATAAAAAGTGTTTGTGGAAGTCGTTTCCTAGCAGCTCTACTGTAGACACGGCACAAGAGCCAAGCGTGCAGGTTTTAACAATGTTTTAATGATCAATTGTTTTAACAAAGTCTTTTTACATCAGAACGTGACTTTTCGGTCTTGTCCGTATCCTCCCTTCTCTTCTGCTCCTGGCCGCTCACTGTTAAAGACAACAGATGATTAGAATAACACGTACCACCTGTGAAATCTAATCACCTGCCAGCTGTGTCTCGCCGTCAGCACTGCCACGCCCCCGTCTGATGGTGCTCTGTCCTCAGCACCATGGACAGAGGCGGTGACCTTTGCTCCTGCAGGCAGCGCTGACATCTGCCTCCAGTGTTTTTTTAGTATAATTATAGTAAGTCATTTATTCAAGAAAGCAAGAGTAATAAACAGTCTTACATTTTTATAATTTTATTTGCAAACGCTTATGCATGATTAATAAGCTAAAATCCCAGTCAGAACATATAATATTAATAAATACATATAATGCCAAGTGCTGCTGCATGTAAAGCCCAAAGGGCAGGGGTGTCCAAAGGGCGGGGGCATTTTTTCCAAATGTTTTCGATTGAAACAAGAAAAAAATACAGCAACAAAAAATGTTACTATAAAAATGTTAATATTGTGCATTATTGTCTTAAACACAAACCTGAGATGAAGGCTGTTTATATTTACCTTTTTAGCATAGCTTTTTAAAATTATTTAGAAAACAACTACTTTGCACCGATACAAGTGGACTTTGACAATTTGCAGCAGAAAGTAAAAGCTGAATGCTCTTTTAGCACATTTTAAATAAACTAACTGCCAGCTGTGTCTCGCCGTCAGCACTGCCACACCCCCGTCTGATGGTGCTCTGTCCTCAGCACCATGGACAGTGGCGGTGACCTTTGCTCCTGCAGGCAGCGCTGACATAAATAGTAAATATAAAATATATAAATAATATTAAAAAAAATCTAATAACCTAACAAATAGTCATAAATACTACTATTAATATTAATATTAATAATAATAATACTGTAATATGCTTTGTTACCTTTAATACAAAGCTGTTTTATATATATGTGTATATATATATATATATATATATATATATATATATATATATATATATATATGGCGAAGTTGGTAGAGTGGCTGTGCCAGCAATCGGAGGGTTGCTGGTTACTGAGGTTCAATCCCCACCTTCTACCATCCTAGTCACGTCCGTTGTGTCCTTGGGCAAGACACTTCACCCTTGCTCCTGACAGCTGCTGGTTAGCGCCTTGCATGGCAGCTCCCGCCATCAGTGTGTGAATGTGTGTGTGAATGGGTGAATGTGGAAATACTGTCAAAGCGCTTTGAGTACCTTGAAGGTAGAAAAGCGCTATACAAGTATAACCCATCCATCCATCCATCCATTTTCTACCGCTTATTCCCTTCGGGGTCGCGGGGGGCGCTGGAGCCTATCTCAGCCACAATCGGGCGGAAGGCGGGGTACACCCTGGACAAGTCGCCACCTCATCGCAGGGCCAACACAGATAGACAGACAACATTCACACTCACATTCACACACTAGGGCCAATTTAGTGTTGCCAATAAGTTGATTGGCAACACTAAATTGGCCCTAGTGTGTGAATGTGAGTGTGAATGTTGTCTGTCTATCTTTATCATTTATTTATATATATATATATATATATATATATATATATATATATATATATATATATATATATATATATATATATATATATATATATATATATATATATATATATATATATATATATATAACATCATGTCTATGTCACATTTTTTAGTCTTTTTTTCCATAACCGATGTTCTGGACAGAAACCGTTTGGACATCCCTGCCGTAGTGAGAGCACTGCACTTCCTGCTGGAATAAAGTTGGTATGGAATTCACCCGCTACACTGCGACGTGACAAAAACACACAAACACAGTTGTTAGTTACACATTTTTAGCTACACAACAAGGAGGTTGAACTCATAGCTGGGCCTCGGTGACTTTTGGTCCAATCAGATTCCCATCAGATTGACAACGTTCAAAAAAGTCACAGTTAAATACTGTAAATGTGTGCAATGCTCTCTTCAAGAAAATCATAAATGTAATTTTAGTCCTTGTCACGTGGCTTTATGAATGTTCTATAAAATAATAAGCAATAATAATGGTTGGATAAGGTCCATTGGCTTGGTCAGTGTTGCTGGTTAGAGCGGTGAAGATGCGCTGCTTCTGCTTCTGCTTCTGCTTCTGCTTCTGCTTCAGTGCGGCTGGAACATCTTGGCCAAGTCGTCCAGAGCGGAAATCAGCTTCTGCTCCTCCAGAGGAGAACTGTGTGTCCAAGCCAGCGGCAGGTGGGTGGCCACCATCGTGCGGTCTTCAAGCGGTGACACACAAAACCCTTTGGTCAAATTCATATTTTTCCACAAACGCAGGCAGAAGTGCTCTGTGCATAAAACTACCAACCAAAAAGAGAACACCAACGACTAACGTCGGTTTCCAATAGTCAGTCCTTCCAAGATTTCACCGGCTTTTTTATATATATATTTTATATATTTGAACATTGTTAATGCTGTGTACAAAGTGTATTTGTAATACAAACCCCGTTTCCATATGAGTTGGGAAATTGTGTTAGATGTAAATATAAACGGAATACAATGATTTGCAAATCCTTTTCAACCCATATTCAATTGAATGCACTACAAAGACAAGATATTTGATGTTCAAACTCATAAACTTTATTTTTTTTTGCAAATAATAATTAACTTAGAATTTCATGGCTGCAACACATGCCAAAGTAGTTGGGAAAGGGCATGTTCACCACTATGTTACATCACCTTTTTTTTTAACAACACTCAATAAATGATTGGTAACTGAGGAAACTAATTGTTGAAGCTTTGAAAGTGGAATTCTTTCCCATTCTTGTTTTATGTAGAGCTTCAGTCGTTCAACAGTCCGGGGTCTCCACTGTCGTATTTTACGCTTCATAATGCGCCACACATTTTCTATGGGAGACAGATCTGGACTGCAGGCGGGCCAGGAAAGTACCCGCACTCTTTTTTTTACAAAGCCATGCTGTTGTAACACATGCTGAATGTGGCTTGGCATTGTCTTGCTGAAATAAGCAGGGGCGTCCATGAAAAAGACGGCGTTTAGATGGCAGCATATGTTGTTCCAAAACCTGTATGTACCTTTCAGCATTAATGGTGCCTTCACGGATGTGTAAGTTACCCATGCCTTTGGGCACTAATGCACCCCCATACCATCACAGATGCTGGCTTTTGAACTTTGCGTCGATAACAGTCTGGATGGTTCGCTTCCCCTTTGGTCCGGATGACACGATGTCGAATATTTCCAATAACAATTTGAATTGTGGACTCGTCAGACCACAGAACACTTTTCCACTTTTCCACTTTTCCACTTTGCATGAGTCCATCTTAGATGATCTCGGGCCCAGAGAAGCCGGCGGCGTTTCTGGATGTTGTTGATAAATGGCTTTCGCTTTGCATAGTAGAGTTTTAACTTGCACTTACAGATGTAGCGACCAACTGTAGTTACTGACAGTGGTTTTCTAAAGTGTTCCTGAGCCCATGTGGTGATATCCTTTAGAGATTGATGTCGGTTTTTGATACAGTGCCGTCTGAGGGATCGAAGGTCACGGTCATTCAATGTTGGTTTCCGGACATGCTGCTTACGTGGAGTGATTTCTCCAGATTCTCTGAACCTTTTGATGATATTATGGACCGTAGATGTTGAAATCCCTAAATTTCTTGCATTGCACTTTGAGAAATGTTGTTCTTAAACTGTTTGACTATTTGCTCACGCAGTTGTGGACAAAGGGGTGTACCTCGCCCCATCCTTTCTTGTGAAAGACTGAGCATTTTTTGGGAAGCTGTTTTTATACCCAATCATGGCACCCACCTGTTCCCAATTAGCCTGCACACCTGTGGGATGTTCCAAATAAGTGTTTGATGAGCATTCCTCAACTTTATCAGTATTTATTGCCACCTTTCCCAACGTCTTTGTCACGTGTTGCTGGCATCAAATTCTAAAGTTAATGATTATTTGCAAAAAAAAAAAAAAGTTTATCAGTTTGAACATCAAATATGTTGTCTTTGTAGCATATTCAACTGAATATGGGTTGAAAATGATTTGCAAATCATTGTATTCCGTTTCTATTTACATGTAACACAATTTCCCAACTCATATGGAAACGAGGTTTGTATGTTGTGTAAAGGAAATGCCACATTTCTATGAAGCTCAAGATCAGAAACTGCATTTAGTTTAGGTAATAATGAGTCATATCTTGGAATATGGGATCCATTATTTAAATTTGTTTTAACTATTAAATGAACCTAAAATATGACTTAATTTATCTTTGTGGAAAATGTTGGACACAGTGTGTTGTCAAGCTTATGAGATGTGATGCAAGTGTAAGCCACTGTGACACTATTGTTCTTTTTTTTAAATGTTTTTTAAAAAATGGCTGTGATAATGATGTAAATGAGGGATTTGTAATCACTGCTATGTAGGAATTCTTATTAATAATGATACTGTTGTTGATTTTATTCATTTTTGTTTGACTACTTTTGGGTTGTTTTGTGTTATGTTTGTGTGTCTTCTCAATTGCTCTGTTGATTGCTATTCTGAAGGTTGCTGGGCTGGGTTTGGTTTTGGAATTGGAATTGTGTTATTATTGTATTATTGTGTATTACTTTGTTGGACAGAGAAATAAAAAAAAAAAAAAGGAAAAAAAAAAAGATCAGAGCCTGGCTTTACCACATCTTGTATTTGAGTTTGTATAATAGTGTTAGGCGAAATAAGTGTCTAACTTCAGCCAAAATCCTTTCGGTCTGTAAAATTGTCAATTTATGAATTCATGGATGTAAAATTTATATTTTTTATTTTGTTGACCGCCGACTGAAAAAATAAACAAAAAAAAATAAAACCTTTTTTTACAAAATATTAGTATTTTGGGGGCCAAGCGCCAATAAATTGATTTCAATCATTTCAATGGCAATTTTAGATACAAGTGTTTTGAGTTAAGAGCTCCGCTACAAAACCAATTAAGCTTGTAAGTTGAGGTGCCACTGATGTTTTACTCGTTTTATACCGCACAGACTTAAAAGTAGACAGTAGATGGCGGTAAAAGCACATACTCAAAGATCATTGTCAAATTAATGTACTGTTTTGATTTATTATAAGTAATAATAGTAATAATTATTTATCGTTATAGAAAAGAAACACCACTAAAGGCTTCCTTATTGTGTCTGCTTTGTCATCCACTAGTTGGAGACATTCTCTGTGTGGGTTTTACGCTTGAAAAGTGGTAGGCCACAGCTGAGAGACTAATATTTTTGTTCTAACACTGGTTTAACACACACACACACACACACACACACACACACACACACACACACACACACACACACACACACACACACACACACACACACACACACACACACACACACACACACACACACACACACACACACACACACACACACACACACGCAACCCTTAAAGAAAAAGAGTACAGTATATCGAAAGTGTCAAAGTTACCCTGATAAAAACGTCCACTGGGGCTGGCGCTGGCAGCCTCGGACACAGCGAGCCACACCACGGTGTCGGCGCCCTGCTCGGGGGTCCGCAGGCTATCCTTCATGGAGCGATGGAAGTCAGGCATGGCGTTGGCTACAGCTTGAAGCATAGAGAAGGTGTATGTGATTATGCAGTCTGGCAAAAGTCTATCTACTTAAAATGACGCATTGTTTGTGCAGATACATAAGAGGGAGCAAGCTGCCTTTTAAGGGGTTAGTGGTGTTAGTTTATCAGAACCGAGCAATTTGTATTCATTCAAAGAAGAGAAAATAACTTAATTTAATTAATTAATTAATTAATCTAAATTAAGTACAGTGTTTAATAGCACAGAATTACGTACGGTGCATTTAGTCCACCGGCTGACTCACGTCAACATAAGTGGTTGTTGACAAAACTGAAATTGAAAATAACCTTCATTTGTGCATGTTTCGATTCCGATTCTTCTGTTTTCACATGATATTTAATATTTTTTATCTGAAAGAGCGGCTGTGCTGTTTCTTTGACAATAAATATTTTGTACATGTGTGAATCTTACTTCAGTGGCCAACAACCTTAAAAAAATGCATTTTTTTGCTGCAAGTTTTGCACAATTCTTATGTTATATGGACTATGAATTGTGTTATAAGTTTTGCACAATTCCTTTTTTAATGCTCTATGAATTTGGTGCAAGTTTTTTTATTTTAATGATCCATACTTTTGGTGAAAGTTTTGCACAATTCCTACTTTTATTACTGTAGGATTTTAAGGATCATGTTTTTAATGCGGAGAGAGAAGGCTGGACTTCTCCGCTTAGGCTGCTGCCCCCGCGACCCGACCTCGGATAGGCGGAAGAAAATGGATGGATGGATGGATGTTTTTAATGCTGCCATTCTTTTATTTTGAAGCTTACTTTGCACTGAACAGGAAGTCAGTGGGTGCATGGCTTAATGTTGTGTAACTTGAGAGTAATGTTGCTTTCAGGCTTGTCACTGACGGTTTGGTTATGTTTGGGTTTTCCTCTGTGTTTGTGTTTATTTCCTGTCAGCGCTCTTATTTTGGTTCCATTTCCTGCACGTCTCCCTGAGCGCTGTTTCCCCTCACCTGCTGCTGATTGGCAGCTTGGCCTCACCTGGTGTCAATCAGCTGGCTGCCATTTATGCCTGCCTCGCCCTTCAGTCAGTGCTCGAGGATTATTTGCTGTTATCCTGGTTCCTGTTTTCCCTGCATTTCCTTTTGATAAAGTCATGTTTTCCTGCAACACGCCTGCCATCCCTGCATCTTAGGGTTCGTCACCAACAGTTCCTGACAGTTGCTGTTGTTTCAGGTTGCTTAGCGATAATGAGGTATAGTAAACAATGCTACAACACATAAACAGACCAGTTTTTCAATGAAATGATCCCTCTGGGTCTCTACTTTTATGTCGAAAAAAGTGTTTGACCATTTTCACAATGCATAAGGTAACTTTTGACAATGTACAAGTCCTCTTTCCTCTTGTACACCTTTGTTTTTAGTTGTATGTTCAATATATTATGTCTTAAGATCCCTCTCACATCTGGTAATATGCACTTCATTGAAAAAAGAAAAGAAAAATACATTACAAAAGAAGCTGTCGACCATGTATGTGGATGTCAACTTGACGGAGCTTTTTTGTTTGTTTGTTTAGTAATAAGATAACTATATTATATGGCAGCCCGTTTTCTTCTTTCATTGAATACATTTCTGGGATAAAATATGATTATATAAAAATAACGACAACAAAACATGTTACGTAATCAATTCAGTGAGCCCCCTAAAGCAGGTTAGTGAGTAAATGGGCCTTGTTTGTGGTGTTTGAGTGGGCGGTACCAGGAGTGTCCACCCAGCCTGGATGCATGACAGAGAAGTGGATGTTTGTGTGAATCTTTGCAAGCTGCTCCGTCATCACCACCTGCTGCCTCTGAAAAACACACACACACACACACACACACACACACACACACACACACACACACACACACACACACACACACACACACACACACACACACACACACACACACACACACACACACACACACACACACACACACACACACACACACACACACACATTTTTGAGCCGTGTAAACTAGTTGATTCTAAGATGGTGGGATCCATATTTTTTGGGGTAAAAAAAACAAAACAAAAAACAAGATGTATTTTTTCCAGCGGGCTGTCATTTATTAAAACTCCTTAAGGTGGCGACAATGCTCTGCAGTACTTTTTAAAACCCGCTGCTGTCATAGAAGAAGACTAACAGTTTGTTGGATAGTCTACTAGTAACGTGCAATACCACTGATTTTCTTTCCGATCCGATACCCAGTACAATTCCGGCCGTTATCGGCAATACCGATACTTTGTGTAGATATACCTAATGTGTCTGCCAAAATTTTAAAAGTTGTGTGCTTTCAAATAACATATCCATTCAAAAAAAAAAAAAAAACAGCAAAAGTGTAAGGAAAAAGATGTCATGAAAAAACGTTGACATTTTTGAACTAATAATTATTATACTGAGTCAACTATAACAAAAAGTTTTGTCTTTTAAATAATTGTTTTTTTTGTTTTTAGTATTTTTTTTTTTAATTGAAAAAAAATATATATCAAAATGTTTAAGTCGCGAAATCAGGCATTTTAGGACAGTCTTATATAAGCTAAAAGTAATATGTTTAATTTCAGTATGTTGAGTTTTACAGTGCTTCAAAGAACCTGTTATCTGTCTGCTGATCTAGCAAGTAGGGACCAAACTTTAGCCTGAGCAAAATATAGCCACGTTTTGTTTAAATAGCTCTGAGTTCATGGATAAAAACCTTTGTTATGCTTCTGAAATGTTCATTAAAACTTGTTGTTGTTGCTACTTTGCACAACCCCACATTCAAACTATGTCTTTTCATTAAATATAACCTATTTGAGTGGGAAAATGTACAACATTTTTCGCCGCCGCATGCAATTAGGGGCGATGGTGGGTTTGGCAACCAAAGCAGAACTACAGTAGGAAGGGGAATCATAAAGCCCCTTTGTCATGGTTTACCTGACACATGAAATGTGACAAAATTGCCAAATGATTAAACCTCACTCCTCCTCTCACGCGAGCTCCACCCAGGAATGGGGCCATATTAATCCCTTCCCTACTGTACTGCTTTAGACCATCAATTGGGATTCACACGTTGACTCGGACAAAACTAACATTTTACAACATTGTTTTCATGAATGAGTGAATAGGAAAGCTACCGAGTACCACTGTTGTAATTCCAGTGATAACTTACAAATAGTATATTAACTTGTGTTCACCCTGTACTACACACTTTTGTGCACACATTGGCTAGTTTTCCCCACGGTTATGTGACGGCTAAAACACCTGCCGCCACACACTCAGCTGAGTCACTCTGCAATCGACACACCTGACACTGATGAAGACTCCACTGCCTTCTTAAGCCAGCGCGTCCTGCGTTCCAGTGCCAGAACGTAGCTACTTGTACCTGTACAGGAAGCCCTACACGTCTCCAGCTCTCTTGCCTATGTGCTTCCTCGCTCTCCGTGTTTCCCCTCCTCTGTGCTCATTGTGTCTTGTCCTGTGTCGTCATCCCGCAACTCCTCTTCGTTCCCTGGTTTCGAGCTGTGTGTCTCGTCTCCCCGGATTCCCTCTGGACTTCTTGCTGCCTCCCTGGATCTCGACCTTTCGCCTGCCCCTGGACTACGGACTCCAGCCCTTGACCTCTTGCCTGCCCACCGACCTCTGAGCCTGCCTTACCCTCTCTGGACTTCCGCATCTTTCACAACACGCACCTTCAACAACTCCCGGTAACACTCACCAAGTAATCGCTTCACAGAGTCAAACACCACGTATTTGGGTCAATTACACACGTCACTCTCTTGTGTTAATAAACACCCAGCAAGCTAAACGACATCCCTGTCTCAGTGCCGTCTCCTTCCTCACTGTACCGTGACAAGATATATATTTTTTACACAAGAGATCTGCAAATAATGACTTTTCATAACTGTAATAGTCTTTTAAAGTAGCAGTAACCAGGCTGAGAAGATCATATCTGTATTGTACCAGAATAAATTCCAGCTTTCGTACCTTGTGTTGGGCGTAGACCATGGCGCCGTCATAGCGGCCTCGCTCCGACTGCAGGTTTCCTATCCTGAGCTTCTGCACCAGCATCCCCCCTGATGACACAGTGATCTGCACACACAGGAGTGAAGCCAAACTGGAGTTAGTGGACCCGATGTGAAATCCTGATTTCTAGAACCGCGCGTGGAAAAATGGTTGACTATGTTTGCACCTCAAAATCAAAGGATGCCCTTTTCCTTTTTACCCTAGTAAATGAAATACCTCCCTGCAAAAACAACCCTGGTAAATAAAGTTCCATAGGAACTATTTCAGTTCCTAGTAGCGAGGTGGAACTGTGCTGTCGAACGCTGATTGGTTGAACACAGTTGGGCGTTTCTAAAAATTTGCCTTCGGAATTTCAGCCGCCATTAGATGTGAGGGGACAACCTATAACATACAGTGCTTGACAACGGAGAGTAAGAAGAACGAAAGGAACTTTCGACTTGCAGGGACTTTTGTGGGGCATCTTTGTGCTGAAGGACACTGATTAGTGGAACTATCTTGCGGTGTTGAACTATTTTTACTCAGTCGCAGTGTTTAATATACAAACCCCGTTTCCATATGAGTTGGCAAATTGTGTTAGATGTAAATATAAATGGAATACAATGATTTGCAAATCATTTTCAACCCATATTCAGTTGAATATGCTACAAAGACAACATATTTGATGTTCAAACTCATAAACTTTTTTTTTTGTTGCAAATAATCATTAACTTTAGAATTTGATGCCAGCAACACGTGACAAAGAAGTTGGGAAAGGTGGCAATAAATACTGATAAAGTTGAGGAATGCTCATCAAACACTTATTTGGAACATCCCACAGGTGAACAGGCAAATTGGGAACAGGTGGGTGCCATGATTGGGTATAAAAGTAGATTCCATGAAATGCTCAGTCATTCACAAACAAGGATGGGGCGAGGGTCACCACTTTGTCAACAAATGCGTGAGCAAATTGTTGAACAGTTTAAGAAAAACCTTTCTCAACCAGCTATTGCAAGGAATTTAGGGATTTCACCATCTACGGTCCGTAATATCATCAAAGGGTTCAGAGAATCTGGAGAAATCACTGCACGTAAGCAGCTAAGCCCGTGACCTTCGATCCCTCAGGCTGTACTGCATCAACAAGCGACATCAGTGTGTAAAGGATATCACCACATGGGCTCAGGAACACTTCAGAAACCCACTGTCAGTAACTACAGTTGGTCGCTACATCTGTAAGTGCAAGTTAAAACTCTCCTATGCAAATGGTAAATGGTAAATGGGTCGTACTTGTATAGCGCTTTTCTACCTTTTTTTTTAAGGAACTCAAAGCGCTTTGACACTATTTTCCACATTCACCCATTCACACACACACACACACACACACACACACACACACACACACACACACACACACACACACACACACACACACACACACACACACACACACACACACACACACACACACACACACACACACACACACTGATGGCGGGAGCTGCCATGCACGTGGCTAACCAGTCCCATCAGGAGCAAGGGTGAAGTGTCTTGCTCAAGGACACAACGGACGTGACTAGGATGGTAGAAGGTGGGGATTGAACCAGTAACCCTCAGATTGCTGGCACGGCCACTCTCCCAACTTCGCCACGCCGTGTGCAAGGCGAAAACTATTTATCAACAACACCCAGAAACGCTGTCGGCTTCGCTGGGCCTGAGCTCATCTAAGATGGACTGATACAAAGTGGAAAAGTGTTCTGTGGTCTGACAAGTCCACATTTCAAATTGTTTTTGGAAACTGTGGACGTCGTGTCCTCCGGACCAAAGAGGAAAAGAACCACCTGGATTGTTATAGGCGCAAAGTTGAAAAGCCAGCATCTGTGATGGTATGGGGGTGTATTAGTGCCCAAGACATGGGTAACTTACACATCTGTGAAGGCGCCATTAATGCTGAAAGGTACATACAGGTTTTGGAGCAACATATGTTGCCATCCAAGCAACGTTACCATGGACGCCCCTGCTTATTTCAGCAAGACAATGCCAAGCCATGTGTTACATCAATGTGGCTTCATAGTAAAAGAGTGCAGGTACTAGACTGGCCTGCCTGTAGTCCAGACCTGTCTCCCATTGAAAATGTGTGGCGCATTATGAAGCCTACAATACCACAACGGAGACCCCCGGACTGTTGAACAACTTAAGCTGTACATCAAGCAAGAATGGGAAAGAATTCCACCTGAGAAGTTTAAAAAATGTGTCTCCTCAGTTCCCAAACGTTTACTGAGTGTTGTTAAAAGGAAAGGCCATGTAACACAGTGGTGAACATGCCCTTTCCCAACTACTTTGGCACGTGTTGCAGCCATGAAATTCTAAATTAATTATTATTTGTCAAATATCTTGTCTTTGTAGTGCATTCAATTGAATATGGGTTGAAAAGGATTTGCAAATCATTGTATTCTGTTTATATTTACATCTAACACAATTTCCCAACTCATATGGAAACGGGGTTTGTAGTTCTTATTGCTGTTCATTAATTTTTGCAAACTTCATTTCGATACATGAAGCTGCGAGAAGAAAAAAAGTAATTGCTATCTTCATCATCCCCCTTCACTTGCGCACTGAAACCGCTGAAGTCGTCTTCTTCTGTGTCGGCATTGAAAAGACTTTGGTCCGTCATTTTCTCAGCCTCGTTTTAACTTTCACTTTCACTTTTGTCTCGAGACAAATTCAACCTTAACGTCTACTGGAGCACGTCCGCCTCTTCGTATAGGCCACGGCTGCAGGAGCGTTCCACTCGCCGTCGCCACCTGTCGCTCCCCTACTGGCTTAGGGGGCACATGACCTGTCGACCCGCCACTAGGGATGTAAATCTCTTTGTGATGGAAGATTCAATTTGCATCGTGATACATAGGTTAGGATGAGATTCTAAAACGATTTATTAATTAAACAGAACGATTCGGTGCGATTCAATACGATGTATGAACGATTTGTTCTATGGTTAACATTTGTTGATGGAGACATTCTTTTTTCCACTGATGTGTATTTCTGGTCTTGTCTCTCTTGTATGGACAGAAGGTTGACGCGGCAGTGCAGCTGGATCAAAAGAGACGTCGGAGACGCTTTACTGAACTAAAAGTTGCTTTATTACAAGCAAGCGTCATTATACAGGACTGCAGTTCCTGGAGGAGGTCAGGTCAAGAAAACGTGTCTCTCCTAACTTGATCCATCCATCCATCCATCTTCAACCGCTTATCCGAAATCGGGTCGCGGGGACAAAAGCTCCAGCAGAGACCCCCAGACTTCCCTCTCCAGAGCAACATTAGCAAATTCCTCCTGGGGGATCCCGAAGCGTTCCCATGCCAGAGAGGAAATGTAATCCCCCCATCTGGTCCTTGGCCTGCCCCGGGGTCTCCTCCCAGTGGGACTTGCAATGAGGACCTCCCTAGGGAGACGCTCGTTAGACATCCACATGAGATGCCCGGACCAACTAAGCTGGCTCCTTTCCAAGCAAAGGAGCAGTGGCTCTACTCCGAGTCTCTCTCGGGTGACTGAACTTTCTCATCTTATCTCTAAGGGAGATGCCAGCCACCCTTCTGAGGAAACTCATTTCGGCCGCTTGTATCCGCAATCTTATTCTTTCAGTCATGACCCACACTTCATGACCATAGGTGAGAGTGGGAATGTCGATAGCTCGGTAGACCGAGAGCTTTGCCTTCTGGCTCAGCTCTCATTTCGTCACAACAGTGCGGCAGAGAGACTGCAATACTGCCCCAGCTGCTCCGATTCTCCGGCTGATTTCTTTCTCCATCTTTCCCTCACTCGTGAAGAAGAAGAAGCCAACCCATCAGTTTTTTATTCCTCCTTCCTGTCTCTGTGTGTGTGCTAAGTCAGGAGAGCGCATCCTGACCATAAAAGGAGAAGTTTGTGTGTAAGGGTCTGAAAAACAACTAAGTCATAATTTAAATGTTGGCATTGAGCTGAACATGTAGTCTCTTCTCAAGGATAGGGCTATCACTTTTGCATTCCAAAGTCACAATTAGGGCCTCGTTCCTACGAGAAGTGATCCAATCCACCAGCAAATATCAAACTAAGGGGCCTTATCTTATTATGTGCTCAAACTGAAATACCACTATTTGAACTGGTGGTTTGCTTTCTCCAAGATGAATATAAACATTCACCATATTAATTAATTCATTCATTTCAACACCACAAAAGAACAAAAGCATTCCTTCCCGTGCATACGTTGCTCCTCATGTTAGAGGATATATATAGGACCTTGGCACCAAGCGCTTAGATCTTGAATCTGTCCAAGCTCAGTCTATGAACATGAACTGATGAAAACTAGTCGGATGAGAGGCCGAACGTCTTCGAAGACAACTGATCAGTTGAATGCCACAAGAATAACAATAACCTGGTAAATGAGAACAGTCATCTTTAAATATAAAAAAAGCACAATCTAAAGGTGAAGGTTCTCAGTCATCCAGGTCATTGTCATCTCAGGGCATTCAAACGGACTAGATCTGACCAATCTAAGTCTGTGAGCATGAACAGATGAAGCCTACTTGGATGAGAGGTGAAACGTCTTCTGAGACAAACCCAGCAGCCCAGTTCCGATCGATTGGAGGCCCTGAGATTACATTCTAAACATGTGACATGCTTCCAGTATTTTTAATTCTTTAAAACAAGATACATCCCCAAATATGTTTTATAAAGTGAAAAGACAAACACATGTCAAATATATTTATTTTCCACGAATCAAGTCAAGTCAAGTCAGTGTGTCGTCACAGACGCCTACGGGTTGTAGCCAATGGCTTGACTGAGGGACAAGGATGGGAAGTGACGTGTGTTGGGGGGGTAAAAGGAATGTTGCCGGAAAAGAGAGCGAGACAAAAAGATTGAGCCCGTTGTACAAGAATGTTGCATTTGGTGAAATAAAGAAAGACAAACTGGGAATCTATCAGAGCCTCCATTACTTGGGATGTCACAATATTGACGGATGGTCTACGGCAGGGGTCACCAACCTTTTTGAAACCAAGAGCTACTTCTTGGGTACTGATTAATGCGAAGGGCTACCAGTTTGATACACACTTAAATAAATTGCCAGAAATAGCCAATTTGCTCAATTTACCTTTACTCTATGTTATTATTAATAATTAATGATATTTACACTTAATTGAACGGTTTAAAAGAGGAGAAAACACGAAAAAAATGACAATTACATTTTGAAACATAGTTTATCTTCAATTTCGACTCTTTAAAATTCACAATTCAACCGAAAAAAAGAAGAGAAAAACTAGCTAATTCGAATCTTTTTGAAAAAATTAAAAAAAGAATTTATGGAACATCATTAGTAATTTTTCCTGATTAAGATTACTTTTAGAATTTGGATGACATGTTTTAAATAGGTTAAAATCCAATATGCACTTTGTTAGAATATATAACAAATTGGACCAAGCTATATTTCTAACAAAGACAAA
This sequence comes from Entelurus aequoreus, assembly GCF_033978785.1. Classification (NCBI taxonomy): domain Eukaryota; kingdom Metazoa; phylum Chordata; class Actinopteri; order Syngnathiformes; family Syngnathidae; genus Entelurus; species Entelurus aequoreus. Next base: position 48,291,444 of record NC_084743.1, read on the forward strand.
TCGTTATTTCTTCTAGATTTTCCAGAACAAAAATTTTAAAAGAAATTCAAAAGACTTTGAAATAAGATTTCAATTTGATCCTACAGATTTTCTAGATTTGCCAGAATAATTGTTTTGCATTTTAATCATGATAAGTTTGAAGAAATATTTCACAAATATTCTTCGTCGAAAAAACAGAAGCTAAAATGAAGAATTAAATTAAAATGTATTTATTATTCTTTACAATAAAAAAAAATTACTTGAACATTGATTTAAATTGTCAGGAAATAAGAGTAAGGAATTTAAAAGGTAAAAAGGTATATGTGTTTAAAAATCCTAAAATAATTTTTAAGGTTGTATTTTTTCTCTAAAATTGTCTTTCTGAAAGTTATAAGAAGCAAAGTAAAAAAAATAATGAATTTATTTAAACAAGTGAAGACCAAGTCTTTAAAATATTTTCTTGGATTTTCCAATTCTATTTGAGTTTTGTCTCTCTTAGAATTAAAAATGTCGAGCACAGCGAGACCAGCTTGCTAGTAAATAAATAAAATTAAAAAAATAGAGGCAGCTCACGGGTAAGTGCTGCTATTTGAGCTATTTTTAGAACAGGCCAGCGGGCTACTCATCTGGTCCTTACGGGCTACCTGGTGCCCGCGGGCACCGTGTTGGTGACCCCTGGTCTACGGTGTTAAAGTTGCATATCTTTTGGGTAATTATTTGGCGGGCAGCCGTGACTCTCGTGTTGTTTTAAAGATAAACTGTCTCCTGATTGCTAGTCTCACGCAACACCCGGTCCATGTATCTACGTCTATTCTCGTCTCCGGTTACGTCAGTAACGTAACAAGCGCGTGACTGTTTTTATGGAAAACCCTGGCTCTCTTGTCGTTTTATGTCCCCACACTCGATTACCCTAAGGATTCACAGCTAAATCTTATCGATTGAGGGGGCAACAACTGATGTAGCCGAACCGGTCGCCTCTCGAACCGGACATCCGTTCGCATCGGTTTATCGTTAACAACCATACCCGCCACGAAGTCCTCCCTCCACCCGCAGGACTTTTTGTTTTTTGCGGGACTCTGGGACGCCTGTAATCTGTCCCTTGAAGAGGGGTACAGTCATGACCTGTCAAGTCAAGGCACACCTTCTTTTGTTTCAGTACTTTCTGTGTTTGGTGTTTCAGTTCCTGTCTAGCGCTCATATTTTTAGTTTGTACTTCCTGTTTTGTGTTTTGCCTTGCAGTGTCTCTATCCCTGATTCTGAGCGCTGTTTTCCTTCACCATGTATTGCTCAAACTCTTGCACAAAAACCTGGCGTATGCCTTTTTTAACGTCAAAGATGAGTGAACATGACATGTGCGCTGCTTCACACCAACTTTATGCTTCACGTATGCACATTTCTACAGGTCGCGGGTACTTTGGTGACTCACAGAGGTGGTCGTTCAGGCTTTGCTAACATTTAATTACAACAATGTACAAAAAATTAACTTTTTCGCCAATGCATTCATATTTTAATATGAATATTTGTGATGACATATATTAATTTATTTAAGGGATCATCTTGCCATCTATTGCTGTCACAATGTGCTCCCGTGACTCCAGCACCAGCTCGGCAAGTCGTGCAGACAGTTGCAGCAGCTGTGTGGTTGCGGCACATTAATGGCACCGGAGTTTCGCTTTTGTGTCACGTAAGGCTGCAACAGCAAGAACCTCTCCTGTTTTGTAATAATAAATTGAGTAAACAAACAATAGTCAAGTCTTTCGCTGGCATATGTTTAAATTAAAAAGATTTAACTCTAATCTGGCTGTAAGCAGGCTACTTTATGAACATATTTTGTTGTAAATTACACAAATTATATTTATATTGAGGGTAATCAGGGTAACCCGCCTCTTTTAAAGTTTTATGTATTCATGCATTATCTTCCTCTTCACCTTCTTCCTGACAACGACAATTAAAAAAAAAAAATTCAGCCAGTTTTCAATTCTCAATCAATCAATAAATCAAAGTTTATTTATATAGCCCTAAATCACGAGTGTCTCAAAGGGCTGCACAAGCCACAACGACATCCTCGGCTCAGATCCCACATCACGGCAAGGAAAAACTCAACACAATGGACTACAATGAGAAACCTTGGAGGGGACCCCTGGCGACCGGTGCAATGGATGTCGAGTGGACCTAGTTAATAGTGTAAGTACAAACCCCGTTTCCATATGAGTTGGGAAATTGTGTTAGATGTAAATATAAACGGAATACAATTATTTGCAAATCATTTTCAACCCATATTCAGTTGAATATGCTACAAAGACAACATATTTGATGTTCAAACTAATAAACTTTTTTTTTTTTGCAAATAATCATTAACTTTAGAATTTGATGCCAGCAACACGTGACAAAGAATTTGGGAAAGGTGGCAATAAATACTGATAAAGTTGAGGAATGCTCATCAAACACTTATTTGGAACATCCCACAGGTGAACAGGCAAATTGGGAACAGGTGGGTGCCATGATTGGTATAAAAGTAGATTCCATGAAATGCTCAGTCATTCACAAACAAGGATGGGGCGAGGGTCACCACTTTGTCAACAAATGCGTGAGCAAATTGTTGAACAGTTTAAGAAAAACCTTTCTCAACCAGCTATTGCAAGGAATTTAGGGATTTCACCATCTACGGTCCGTAATATCATCAAAGGGTTCAGAGAATCTGGAGAAATCACTGCACGTAAGTAGCTAAGCCAGTGACCTTCGATCCCTTAGGCTGTACTGCATCAACAAGCGACATCAGTGTGTAAAGGATATCACCACATGGGCTTCAGAAACCCACTGTCAGTAACTACAGTTGGTCACTACATCTGTAAGTGCAAGTTAAAACTCTCCCATGCAAGGTGAAAACCGTTTATCAACAACACCCAGAAATGCAGTCGGCTTCGCTGGGCCTGACCTCATCTAAGATGGACTGATACAAAGTGGAAAAGTGTTCTGTGGTCTGACGAGTCCAAATTTCAAATTGTTTTTGGAAACTGTGGACGTCGTGTCCTCCGGACCAAAGAGGAAAAGAACCATCCGGATTGTTATAGGCGCAAAGTTGAAAAGCCAGCATCTGTGATGGTATGGGGGTGTATTAGTGCCCAAGACATGGGTAACTTACACATCTGTGAAGGCGCCATTAATGGTGAAAGGTAAATACAGGTTTTGGAGCAACATATGCCATCCAAGCAACGTTACCATGGACGTTGCTTGGATTGTCTTGCTTAATTCAGCAAGACAATGCCAAGCCACGTGTTACATCAACGTGGCTTCATAGTAAAAGAGTGTGGGTACTAGACTGGCCTGCCTGTAGTCCAGACCTGTCTCCCATTGAAAATGTGTGGCGCATTATGAAGCCTAAAATACAACAACGGAGACCCCCGGACTGTTGAACAACTTAAGCTCTACATCAAGCAAGAATCGGAAAGAATTCCACCTGAGAAGCTTAAAAAATGTGTCTCCTCAGTTCCCAATTGTTTACTGAGTGTTGTTAAAAGGAAAGGCCATGCAACACAGTGGTGAACATGCCCTTTCCCAACTACTTTGGCACGTGTTGCAGCCATGAAATTCTAAGTTAATTATTATTTGCAAAAAAAATAAATAAAGTTTATGAGTTTGAACATCAAATATCTTGTCTTTGTAGTGCATTCAATTGAATATGGGTTGAAAAGGATTTGCAAATCATTGTATTCTGTTTATATTTACATCTAACACAATTTCCCAACTCATATGGAAACGGGGTTTGTATAATCTATGCAACATTTTGACCAAAGAACCACCATTACATGTTATGTAATGCACCTTATAATCCGTTGCTCCTTATATATGAAAAAATGATCGAAAATAGACCATTCATCGGCAGTGCGCCTCATAATCTGGTGCGCCCTATGGTCCGGAAAATATGGTATACACAATTCTTAATGACAACCTCCTCGCAAAAACGGATACAAATGCCAACGGGCTTGAGCACGTGCACTCAGTTTGTAATTAGGATACTCACCTAATGGCAGTGATTAATCAGGAGGCTTTTCTTTGTTTTGTATGCATGCTATGTTTCCTGTGCACTTCTGTGCTGCACTATTCTTTTTCTTGTCATTACATACATTTTTACTGGCACTTCGCCCGCCATCTATGCCCAACGACACCCCAAGCCAGACCGTGACGGAGCCCATCCTCTTATGTGTCTCTGACTCACCACTCTGGGGTCTGCGCTCTTCTCCAGCAAAGGAATGAGACCCTTGATGAGAATGTACACCCCTGGAAGACAGTCAAGGATGCGGCGTTACAAGGACCTGACAGACGTCTCCTCATGCTAATGCATGACTCACCAAGGACATTGGTGGCGAAGCTCTTTTCAAGGCCCTCCGTGTTCACGTCCCTCTGACTCATGATAGACCCTGCGTTGTTGATCTGGACACATTACAACAACATTCAGTCAACAGTGGACAGATGTGACATTACCAGGACATTATGATTAATTTGATGTATCCCCACCAGGACATTTAGAGCCTTGTACTTCCTCTTGAAGGCGTCAGCAAACTCCCACACCTTCTTGGTCTCAGATATGTCCAGGATGTGGACGTAGATCTCCTGTGGTGACATTTAGATTATACTTCCTGTGTGGGTCTTTTTGTTTTGGAGGAGGAGAGTCCAACTGTACTTTATTTCCCGTCTCCTTGACAAGTTCAGCCCTGGCTTCCTCAGCCTTGTCCTTGTTCCTACACACCATGTGGACGGTTCCACCTGTGGCAATCATCATAGGTGATAAGAAATACTTGTAAAGGTACATTAGAATATTTGATGTCCCTCTAATGTAGCTGCAGTGCAACCACACCCCTTAAATTGGCTGACTCAAGTCGACATAATGGGGTGTCGACATAAGCGAAACTCACCATTATTTGCACTTTGCAGTATTGTTGGCAATTCCTTTCCTGTTTATGAAGGGCCGAACGGGTCAAAATTAAATAAATCAATCAATCTTTAAATAATTACTTAAATGTATCATTAATTAAATATGATTGGGATTAAATACAACAATGTGTAATTAAATGTATCATGAAGTTATGTAATGTAATACTACATGTATCATTATTCATTTAATGTAAAATTACACATTATCATTACATTAATGCAAATTCATGATTTAGTTAATTATTTAATGATTTAAACAATAGTTTCATGATTTTATAATTTTACGATTTAATTATTCATTTAATGATTTAATGACACGGCTAAGTAAATATTTTAAGATTTAGTTTGAGGGATAAAATACATTCATAAAGCCCTGGCAATCTTTAAATATATATTTAAATGTGTCATTAATTAATTAGAATTGTAATTAAATAAGTCAGTTATTTATTTACTGTAAAATTAAATTTAGTCATTAAATGAATTATTGATTTCATTATTTTGATTAATTATTTCATGATTTAGTTAATTATTTAATGATTTAATCAATATTTTAATGATTTAATCAATAATTTCATGATTTAATCATTTCACGATTTAATGATTCATTTAATGATTTAAAGACACATCAAAGTAAATATTTTAAGACTTAGTTTGAGGGATACAATACATTCATGAAGCGCTGGCAAGGGCCAAATGGGACAACATTTAATAAATATTTAAATATATATTTAAATGTGTCATTAATTAAATAGAATTGGAATTAAATAAATCAGTAATTTATTTATTGTAATATTACATTTAGTCATTAAATGTATTATTGATTTCATTATTTTGATTAATTATTTCATGATTTAGTCAATTATTTAACTATTGAATCAATAATTTCATGATTTAATCAATAATTTCATGATTTAATAATTTCACGATTTTATTATTAATTTAATGATTTAATGACACATCTAAGTAAATATTTTAATAATTTAGTTTGAGGGTTAAAATACATTCAGGAAGCCCTGGAAATCTTTAAATATAAATTTAAATGCGTCATTAATTAAATAGAATTGGAATTAAATAAACCAGTAATGTATTTATTGTAATATTAAATGTAGTCATTCAATTAATTATTAATTTCATTATTTTGATTCATTATTTCATGATTTAGTTAATTTTTTAATGATGTAATCAATAATTTAATGATTTAGCTAATTATTTAATGATTTAATCAATAATTTCATGATTTAATAATTTCACAATTTAATGATTCATTTAATGATTTAATGACACATTCAAGTAAATATTTTAGATTTAGTTTGAGGGACAAAATACATTCATGAAGCCCTGGCAAGGGCCAAATGGGACACAATTTAATACATCTTTAAATATATATTTAAATGTGTCATTAAATAATTAGAATTAGAATGAAATAAAACAGTATTTTTTTAATTGTAATAATACATTTAGTCATTAAATTAATTATTGATTTAATCATTTAATGATTTAATTAATAATTTCACGATTGAACTATCACACAATTTAATTAATTATTGATTTAATTATTATTATTATAATATTTTAGGATTTAGTTTGACGATACAATACATTCATGAAGTGCTGACAAGGGCCAAATTAATAGGTAACTAAATCTTTAAATAATTACTCAAATGTGTCATTAATTAATTATAATTGGAGTTGAACACACACATGTGTTATTAAATGTGTCATTCATTTATTTAATGTTATATTACGTTTAGTATTTTAATTGTTATTTATTTTAAATCATTTTCATGATTTATTTAAGTATTTAATGAATTTAATCATTTCATGATTTAATGATTTATTTATGATTGTATTATTTAATGACACAACTAAGGAAATATTTTAAGATTTAGTTTGACGGATACAATATATTCATGAAGCACAGGCAACGGCTAATTGGAATAAATCAATCAATCTTTAAATAATTATTTAATGTGTCATTCATTAATTAACATTTGAATTAAATGAATCAGTAATTTATTTAATGTAATTTGACATGTAATCATTTAATTCATTATCGATTTCATTATAATCATGATTTAGTTAATTATTGATTACTTGAATGTGTCATTAGTTAATTAAAGTATTGAATAAATCACCAAATCATGAAATACTGTAATGAAATCAATAATCAAATCATGAAATAATTATCTAAATCATGAAATAATGACATCACTGATTAAATATATGATGAAATAATTAAATTTAAATTAACATTAAATAAATTAATGACATTTAAAAACACAATCATGCATTTAATTCCCATTAAAATTAATTAATGACACACTTTAATTATTTATTTTTTATGTTTTGGCCTTCCATATTGTACCTGTTGGCCCTCACATCGTGACCCCGAATGGGACAAGCGGTAGAAAATGGACTTGGATAAGCGAAAGAAAATTTTTAAACGTTTTAATTTTTTAAAAATAGTTTTATGGACACCATGAAATATTTCACAGAGACTGCAATATGGCGGGAATTTTGACCAGCACTTTACTTATGAGCTCAGGTCATCATCACAAACAAGGATGGGGTGAGGGTCACCACTTTGTCAACAAATGCGTGAGCAAATTGTTGAACAGTTTAAGAAAAACCTTTCTCAACCAGCTATTGCAAGGAATTTAGGGATTTGACCATCTACGGTCCGTAATATCATCAAAGGGTTCAGAGAATCTGGAGAAATCACTGCACGTAAGCAGCTAAGCCTGTGACCTTTGATCCCTCAGGCTGTACTGCATCAACAAGCGACATCAGTGTGTAATGGATATCACCACATGGGCTCAGGAACACTTCAGAAACCCACTGTCAGTAACTACAGTTGGTCGCTACATCTGTAAATGCAAGTTAAAACTCTCCTATGCAAGGCAAAAACCGTTTATCAACAACACCCAGAAACGCCGTCGCTTTGCTGGGCCTGAGCTCATCTAAGATGGACTGATACAAAGTGGAAAAGTGTTCTGTGGTCTGACGAGTCCACATTTCAAATTGTTTTTGGAAACTGTGGACGTCGTGTCCTCCGGACCAAAGAGGAAAAGAACCATCCGGATTGTTGAACATTGTTGCGCTACTTATATACACAATATAGCTAAATAGGTGGCTGTCACTTTTGATGTATAACTCCTAAACTTGGATCTTTCTAGGTAAAGGATATCGTATGCTATGTTTGTAGCCTGGCCTTATATGTTATGGTCATCCATCCATTTTCTACTGCTTGTCCCTTTTGGGGTCGCGGAGGGTGCTGGAGCCTATCTCAGCTGCATTCGGGCGGAAGGCGGGTTACACCCTGGACAAGTCACCATCTCATCACAGGGCCAACACAGATAGACAGACAACATTCACACTCACATTCAAACACTAGGGCCAATTTAGTGTTGCCAATCAACCTATCCCCAGGTGCATGTCTTTGGAGGTGGGAGGAAGCCGGCGTACCCGGAGGGAACCCACGCAGTCACGGGGAGAACATGCTAACTCCACACAGAAAGATCCCGATCCCGGGATTGAACTCAGGACTACTCAGGACCTTCGTATTGTGAGGTACATGCACTAACCCCTGAGCCACCGTGCTGCCCAAGTTATGGTCAATGTTACGTTTATGTGTGAAGTCAACAACCTACTCCAGTTACATAGAAATTAATAACATCAGAAACCATTGCAGGTCTCTAATTTTATGTCAGGAAATGCGGTGTACCGCGTATGTCGACGTCACCTTAAGCAGTGCTTCTCAAATAGTGGGGTTCGTACTTTTCAGAGGCGGTATAGCACCGAATATGATTCATTAGTATCGCGGTACTATACTAATACCGGTATACCGTAAAACCCTAGACTCTATGTGTTGGTTGCCTTAACTGGGTTGTGGACAAATGGGGTCAATTTAAACAGGTTCCACTGTACTATACTGTATAAACTTGTTAATACTTGTCCGATCTTCTTTACTGTCACAATTGTTTTGACGTATATCTAGATTAGATTACATATCTCGATTTGAAGGACACCATGTAGAACAAAGCGGAGAACCGTTGGTACCTTTCTTAGCAATAGCCATGGCCGTGGCTTTCCCGATGCCGCTGTTGGCTCCAGTTATCATGAAGGTGCGTCCCGCCAAAGACAACTCCAGGTCCTTCTCCACAAAGCGCTTGGAGGCTGACAGGAAAGCATTTCTACAGAGAAGGAACACCAATGGTGAGTCACAGGTCTACAGATCCTTTAGGACTCAGGTGATTGGTTGGTTTACGTCCACACACCTGATACTGGATAGTATTATTAGTGTGTGTGTTCAGGTCAGAGAGGTCAGTGTCAGACCTTTTTACTGTACACACACAATGAGGGAGAGATTGTTCCTGTGATGAGTTTGACTGACAACAGGATGGGAGTGTGTGGTATCACGGGCATCAATTCCGACTATTGTCCAGCACAAGGGTGAGTGTGTGTGTTCGTGTGTGTGTGAGGCTAAATACTCGCTCTGTTTGGTGGTGTCATGCAGAGCGATATTAGTACGGGGTCAGAAGAGGCCACTCAGTTAGAGAAGCAATGACACAGAACAAAGGGAAACCATCACAAAAGCACCTTGTTGTGTATTATTGGTCTGATACAACCTTTGTACAATCGTACTGGGACACCACTTCCCAGCAGGCACGAGACATTGATACGACGTTGATTAAACTTTTTTTTTTTTTTAAACTGACGCCCAAACAATGTTGCAAAATAGTTGTATTTGGAAATTGAGACAACGTTGATGTCCAACGTTGGATCCACGTTGTTGTTTGGGAAATGACCAAATGTCAATGGTTAAGTCCACGTCACAATCCAACATTGATCAAATGTCAAAAAGCATGTTGCATTCAATGTTTTGTATTTGGGTTGTAGAATATTGGTTGGGAAATGACCAAATTTCAATGATCAAATCAACGTCAGAACCCAACATTGATTCAAGGTCGTCAAAAAGCATGTTGTTTCAACGTTATGTTTGAGTTGCTCAACGACAGAACCTAATTCAACAAGTTCTCAATGCTGTTTTAATGTCTTATACCTTCTGGGTTTGGTAAAAGAAACCAGCTTCAGAGTGTCCAAACATTTTCTCGCAAACTGAAAAGTTCATTGATACTGTAAGTTTTCATTTAGTAAAACTAGTTCATTATAATAAGTAGGGGGTGGACGACTTGGATCGCACATGGTCAAAATTATTAAAGGCAAGATCACCACTTCTTTCAATTAACCTAAAAACGTTTAAAAAATAGTGTCAGTATTGGCTTTCTCTCTTAGCTGTCTCTCGTCTTAGGTTGCGAGCAAAAGCTCAGGTTACGAAGGTTACAGTGAACCCTAAAAGATCTGCAGAAATCATTGCGAGCTTGTTCGCTAATAATAATAAGGCTTTATTAACGCCAGCCCAGGGTGTTAAAACCATTTCTAAACGGCGGATATTTATTCATGAAAATATGGAGAAGCCACTGATGGTGTGTTTGACGGAAAAGCAACTTCCAAGGGATGTTGTAGAAGTTTGCTCTTCGAAGTAAACGCTGTACATTATGATTACAATACTTCATAAAACTACTGTAGATGTTAATGCTACATTCTATGGCATTATTTTGATATAATATTTATTATCTAGAAGTAAGTTTTTTCAAATTTAAAAGCATGTTCGATAGTAAAATTTTGGTGGCTTTTTGGGGACCCAGAACAGAATAATAGAATTCAAATTCATTTTGACGGGGAACATCGATTTGAGATACCGATATTTTGGGTTACAAACCAATTAAACCCGTAAACTGAAGTAACACTGTACTAGGAAGTTATTTATATACATATATTTATTTCATTACTGTATATATATATTTTTAGCTTTTTTCCTTACATTATACCCTTTTTGTTGTACATTTAAATAATGTTACCCACGCCATACTTTAGACATTTTCACTCCATGCCTCATCCATCCAAGAATGCCCTAACTGTATAGACCCTGTTTTGTCACAGAGTTATCCCAATATAATGTATTGAGCTGATATTGTACAAGTATGTTGCCAAACTGTAAAAATTAATATTATCAAGGGTACCAAAAGCACAACTTTGATTGCACTACCATAACACAGTTATTCAATTTATTTATTTATGCCCGACAATTATACTCAAATAAGAATTTCACCACTAATATAACAAGCGGCACTATTTTTCTACAGTCTTTAAAAATATTGTAAATTCAAATTGAAAACGTCGGGTTAAATTATATACTAGTATTGTTGGACAAATGGTGTGACAATATTTATTTGTCACACCATTTGTGGTAAAGGACATCCATGCCTTATAATGTAACTTCTGTTTTTAGTAAATGCATTTTTAAACAAACCTAAAGGGGAAATGTGAAGACATGTTGCAAAACACATCAACTTTTGCATCATACTGCTATATTAATATTTTTTCTTGTAATCCCAAAAAATAAAATATCAATTTTTGTATATCAACCCTGACTTTTGATACCCCTGTCTCTATTCAGTTAAAGCCATCAATGAGCAACTGTATCGTTTGGTATCATTTGATTTATTTCACTTTTTATTCTGTCATTCTGGAAAAATACAATTGTCATAAAATATATGAATATTGTCAGAGGGCATCTTACCTGGTGAACTGAGTCATTCCCTTGAGGAACCAGGCCAGGTTGCGGTAGAGAGACATGTTGACTGTGGAAGCATCACACTGATGACTTCTCCCTGCTCCTCTTTTTAGTCCCCACTCAAACCACGTGGACCAGCCTGGTCCAGAAACACCTGTGGCCCCCTAGCCGTACCCATAGGGACTGCACCGCATTCAAACAATGTGCCTTCTGTACACACACACACACACACACACACACACCCACACACACAGTAGTGTGTGTGGGTGTGTGTGTGTGTGTGTGTGTGTGTGGGGCAAAGGTGTGACCGCACATTGTGGACTGCATCAGACAAGGAGGACTGAGACTTAAAGGACTTTTTTTTTCTTTTCACCACTGCAGGATTTAAGTTCCATGATTGAGAGACAATCTGAGACAAAATGGTGAGTGTCAGCTGCTTGTGAAAGTCACTACTTGTTTATTTGAGAAAGTCAAGTTCATTTGAAAGTTTATGTCTGACTCCACCAAAACACACAAAAAAACTTTTGGATGAGGATAATTTTGGCGCTTAGACCATTTTTTAAAAATACATTTTTAATAATGTGCTATAATGTGTAATTAGGTATTAGACTAGTCAGTTATAACACAAAACTTAGCATATATTGACCTACATTAGTTTATTGTTGGTGTTTTTAATATACAAAACGTGTTTTGTACATTTAAAGTTTCTGTACATGAACCTTTTTAACCTGTCTGTGCCGTGAAAAAAGAAATCGAACAAATATTTCATTTTTTTATAGTGACTTATTTTAAATGGTAAATTGCTATTTAAAAATGTGAATGCTGAAAAGCGTTTAAGTAGCCCTTAAACAACAGAGTTTAGATCAGTAATAAATACAGTACCACGGTATTATTATATAGTGCAGAATTGTATTGCAATGCTTTATCAGTATCATGCAGTGTTGTGCTTCAAACCCCACTTCAAAAAGCTGTGAGCTGCAACAGGTGCCAATTTTAACCATTTTAATCTTGACTTTTTTTATATAGTATTTATTTATTCATTTGACAGGGAAATCCTAATACAGGTAATGAGAAATGTCAGCACAAATTGTTGCATTCATTTTTGTTTTTTAGGTAGAATTGTCTCCTTGATGTTGCTGATCAATTAAAAATAAGTATTATTTATTTATATATTTAATCTTGTTTTTAAAATTTTAAATAAGGATAAATTAAAATGTATATATTTTCTGTTACGAACTAAAAAACAATGTTAGTAAAGTTATTCTTTGTTGTAAGTTGATGTATATTTATTTAGTCTTTTTGGTTTTCTTTAATGTCAATAAGGGTACAATGTTATGCAGAGATGTACTTATAACCATTTTATAGACAAATGAAACTATTCATAGCCTCGGTGGAGAGTGGGGTGGGGGCGTGAAATGTTTTGTACTTCCTAAAGGGGGCGTAACAGAAAATAATTGAGAAGCACTCGTTTACAGTAACATACCAGCAGCTGAGGATGTAAATACAATTTAACAATGATTGACCCCGATAGGGACAAGCGGTAGAAAATGGATGGATGGATGAATGGATTGCCATTTATTTTTGTAGTAAACAATTGTATGATACAACTGTAAAAATTACACATTTCAAACCCAATAAAAACTGTATCAAAAAGTGACATCAGTGTGTAAAGGATATCACCACATGGGCTCAGGAACACTTCAGAAAACCACTGTCAGAAACCACAGTTGGTCACTACATCTGTAAGTGCAAGTTAAAACTACTATGCAAAGCAAAAGCTATTTATCAACAACATCCATAAACACTGCCAGTTTTGCTGGGCCCGATCTCATCTAAGATGAGGCTGATGCAAGGTGGAAAAGTGTTCTGTGGCCTGACAAGTCCACATTTCAAATTGTTTTTGGAAACCGTGGACGTCGTGTCCTCTGGACCAAAGAGGAAAAGAACCATCCGGATTGTTATAGGCACAAAGTTCAAAAGCCAGCATCTGTGATGGTATGGGGGTGTATTAGTGCCCAAGACACGGGTAACTTACACATCTGTGAAGGCGCCATTAATGCTGAAAGGTACATACAGGTTTTGGAGCAACATATGTTGCCATCCAAGCAACGTTATGTCACAGTCTCTGTCTGTGTCTGTTTGTCTCTGTGTTTGTCTTTGGGAGAGTGGGCGTGTTTTGGGCGTAGGCGTGGCTCCAGCTCTCAGCATGGCACAGCTGATCCCAGCAACCTAATCACTCACCTGCCTGCCATCAACTCATCACCTGCAGCCTTCAAATGTTTGGACTTCACTCGGCGCGATCGCCAGATCGTTCACCTTTCTACATGTGTTCCCTACCGCCGTGTGTGCCTGCTCAGCCTGCTAGCCTCAGCCTGCTAGCCTCAGCCTGCTAGCCTCAGCCTGCTAGCCTCAGCCTGCTTGCCACAGCCTGCTAGCCTCAGTGTGCTCTCCTGGACTGCCAAGCCAAGGACTACGAGCTCCCTCCTTTCCCTCTGGTTTTATTAATTATAACCCTTGAACTTTAATTCTGCTTGTCTTTTCTGCATTTGGGTCCACCAGTTTTACCAACCGTGACAGAACGATCTGGCCCTTTTCAATGGACCCAGCAGATTTTGACCGTGTGAGAGAGGCCCTTGCCAATCAAGGACAGCGTTTGGGAAACCATGACCAACTACTGCAGAAACTTATTGACCAGATGTCACACGTTTACACCCAGCTCACCACTCTCATCAATCAACAAGCTCAACAACAACCCGAACCACCTGCACCACCTGCACCCCATGCTGTGCCTGCTGCAGAGCCACACACCCCCCCGCCTGATAAGTACTCTGGCAATCCTAGCACTTGTCGTGAATTTTTAACTCAGATCTAGCTTGCTGTTGATGCTCAGCCCTCTCGCTTTGGCCGTGAGGCAGCCAAAATCACTTACGTGGCCAACCTGCTACAGGGGCCCCCTTTGAGCTATTTCAATGCCCTTTGGGAGCAAGGATCCCCTGCAGTCCAGTCCTTTGCTGCTCTATCTGCAGAACTGAAGCGGGTCTATGACCACCCCATACGAGGGCAGCAAGCAGGTCAGCAGTTGTTGCGACTTCGTCAAGGGAAAAGCTCAGTAAGAGAATTTGCCTGTGAATTCCGGTCCCTAGCGGTGGAGTCTGGCTGGAATGACAAGGCCCTTCTCACCTTCTCCCAGATTTGTCAAAGGTTCCCTCTGTCTACCATGACTTAGAAGAGGCCTTCAGCAAGCAACACGCACTGTCCCTCCCTCCGCACCGCCCTTATGACTGTGCCATTGACCTGCTTTCAGGAGCTCCCCTGCCTTCCAGTCGGTTATACAACCTGTCCCGCCCTGAGAGAGAGGCGATGGAAAAGTACATCCATGACTCATTGGCTGCAGGCATTATTCGACCCTCATCTTCCCCACTCGGTGCAGGTTTTTTCTTTGTGGGAAAGAAAGATGGCACTCTACGTCCCTGTATAGATTTTCGAGGGTTGAATAATATCACCATTAAAAACAAATACCCACTGCCTTTGCTGGCATCTGCCTTTGAACCCCTCCAAGGAGCGACTGTGTTTTCCAAGTTAGACCTTCGCAATGCCTACCATTTGATTCGAATCCGAGCTGGTGATGAATGGAAAACAGCCTTTAAGACTCCCCTTGGTCATTTCGAATACTTGGTTATGCCTTTTGGCTTGACTAATGCCCCATCAGTTTTTCAAGCTCTGGTGAACGATGTCCTTCGAGACCTGATTAACCGCTCCGTCTTTGTGTACCTGGATGATATCCTGATTTTCTCCCGCAACTCGTAGGAACATGTGGTTCATGTCAGACAAGTGCTCCAGCGCCTTCTTGAGAACAAGCTCTACATTAAAGCAGAAAAATGTGAGTTACATGTTCAGTCCACAAGGTTCCTCTGGTTCATCGTTGAGAGTGGTCAAGTGAAGGCAGACCCCAAAAAGGTGCGAGCTGTGGTAGACTGGCCTCAACCAACCTCAGTTAAACGTCTCCAGGGCTTTCTTGGCTTTGCGAACTTTTATCGCCGGTCAACAGTCAAGTGGTCGCACCCCTCACAAGACTCACATCTCCGTCGGTCCCATTCACTTGGACAGCAGAGGCTGACGCGGCTTTCAAGGAGCTTAAGAGACGTTTTACCACAGCCCCTGTCCTGATTCATCCTGACTCCTCACGCCAGTTCATCTTGGAAGTCGATGCCTCAGAGTCTGGAGTGGAGGCTGTACTATCCCAGCGTTCTGCCAAGGACCAGAAGCTCCATCCTTGCGCGTTCTTCTCATATCGGCTAGAACCTGCAGAGCGCAATTATGATGTAGGTAACAGGGAGCTGCTGGCTGTCAAACTCGCTCTGGAAGAATGGAGGCACTGGCTTGAGGGAGCAGAACACCCATTCATCATCTGGACAGACCATAAAAACCTGACCTACATTCAGTCTGCCATGCATCTCAATTCCTGTCAGGCCCGGTGGGCTTTGTTTTTTGGTCGATTCCGCTTCACACTGACCTACCGTCCAGGATCCCACAACGTCAAGTCGGATGCTCTGTCACGTCAGTTCACTTCGGAGGGTCCCACCAGTCCTGAGCCTATCCTTCCGGCGTCTTGTGTGGTGGCCGCAGTGACTTGGGAGATTGAGTCGGTGGTCCGAAGGGCTCAGCAAGACCAACCAGACCCGGGTAATGGTCCTGATAACCGCCTCTTTGTGCCTGACGCTGCACGTTCACAGGTTCTTCTGTGGGCACACACTTCCCTGTTTGCCTGCCACCCAGGAGTTGGCCGCACCATGACTCTCCTCAAGCGACACTTTTGGTGGCCTACCATGAATGCTGATACCCGTGCCTTCGTGTCTGCCTGTACTGTGTGTGCCCGTGGAAAATCCTCCAATCGACCACCTGCTGGCCTACTCCATCCCTTGCCAGTCCCAAGCCGCCCCTGGTCTCATATTTCACTGGACTTTGTCCCTGGCCTCCCGCCTTCTCAGGGAAATTCTGTTATCCTCACTATAGTGGACAGATTTTCCAAATCAGTGCATTTCGTGGCTCTACCCAAACTCCCCACGTCCCTGGAAACAGCCAACCTCATGGTCCAGCATGTGCGCCGTCTTCATGGAATTCCTTCAGATGTGGTCTCGGATAGAGGGCCTCAGTTTATTTCGGAGGTTTGGAAGGCTTTCTGTCGGGCCATTGGAGCCACTGTGAGTCTGACTTCGGGTTATCACCCTTAGTCAAATGGGCAAACGGAACGGGCAAATCAAGACCTAGAAGCGGCCCTCCGATGTGTCGTTGCTAAGAACCCCTCCTCCTGGAGCACCCACCTGGAATGGGTTGAGTATGCCCACAACTCATTACCCTGTGCGGCCACGGGAGTGTCACCATTTGAGGTATCTTTAGGTTACCTACCTCCGTTGTTTCCTGCTGAGGAGGATGACATCTCCGTACCTTCAGTCCAGGCTCAGATGCTGCGTTACCGCAAGGTGTGGAAAGATGCTCGTGCTGCCCTCCTCAGCTCTGTGGACCGAAATCGTCGGTATGCTGACCGACACCGAAGTCCGGCACCTGTATACCAGCCTAGTCAGCAGGTGTGGCTTTCCTCTAGAGACCTTCCCTTGAAGGTGGACTCAAACAAACTTGCACCCCGGTATGTTGGCCCTTATGAAATCATTTCCATCATCAATCCAACAGTAGTTAAGCTCAAAGTACCTGCACGCTGGAGGGTCCATCCAACCTTCCATGTCTCCCAACTGAAGCCTGTTTCGACCAGCCCACTGTCTCCCCCTGATACGCCCCCTCCCACCCCCCCGTGTCATCGACGACCACCCAGCCTACACAGTCCGGCAGCTTCTGGATGTGCGCCGTCGGGGTAGAGGTCTGCAGTACCTGGTGGACTGGGAGGGGTATGGACCTGAGGAGTGTTGCTGGGTGCCACGCAGCTTCATCCTGGACCCTTCCCTCATCTTGGCCTTTCACCGCAGTCACCCGGGCAAGCCTGGGGGATCGCCTGGAGGCGTTCCTTGAGGGGGGGGGGCACTGTCACAGTCTCTGTCTGTGTCTGTTTGTCTCTGTGTTTGTCTTTGGGAGAGTGGGCGTGTTTTGGGTGTAGGCGTGGCTCCCGCTCTCAGCCTGGCACAGCTGATCCCAGCAACCTAATCACTCACCTGCCTGCCATCAACTCATCACCTGCAGCCTTCAAATGTTTGGACTTCACTCGGCGCGATCGCCAGATCGTTCACCTTTCTACATGTGTTCCCTACCGCCGTGTGTGCCTGCTCAGCCTGCTAGCCACAGCCTGCTAGCCTCAGCCTGCTAGCCTCAGCCTGCTAGCCTCAGCCTGCTTGCCACAGCCTGCTAGCCTCAGTGTGCTCTCCTGGACTGCCAAGCCAAGGACTACGAGCTCCCTCCTTTCCCTCTGGTTTTATTAATTATAACCCTTGAACTTTAATTCTGCTTGTCTTTTCTGCATTTGGGTCCACCAGTTTTACCAACCGTGACACGTTATCAAGGACGCCCCTGCTTATTTCAGCAAGACAATGCCAAGCCACAAGTTACAACAGCGTGGCTTCATAGTAAAAGAGTGCGAGTACTAGACTGGCCTGCCTGTAGTCCAGACCTGTCTCCCATTGAAAATGTGTGGTGCATTATGAAGCCTAAAATACCACAACAGAGACCCTAGACCAGGGGTCACCAACCTTTTTGAAACCAAGGGCTACTTCTTGGGTACTGATTAATGCGAAGGGCTACCAGTTAGATACACACTTAAATAAATTGCCAGAAGTAGCCAATTTGCTCAATTTACCTTCAACTCTGTTATTATTAATAATTAATGATATTTATTTTTTGTAGAAACACTGATCATCTTAATGATTTCTCACAATAAATATATATAGAAACAGATAAATATCAGTATGCAACACTTTATTTTTATATTTTCTCTAAGTGCACATTTTTCAAATTGAACATTTTCAAATGATCACTTCTAAGACAGTCTTGTGAAATCACAATATCCCATTTTAACTACCTAGCCACTAACATTTTTTAACAAATCATGAATTACTTTGCACCATGTTTGTACAAATAATAACTCATGTAAAATACAAAAGTAAACTCTCAAATTTTTAAATCATGTCACACTTTGAACTGGACACCAAATCTGTTATCTGTTTCTTTGTCAGTTAGTGGGAAGCCTGGCATTGCATGCTGTTAACTAGTGTGTTGTACTCTGGTGTGTAACTTGACACTGCAACTCTGAGTGAGTCTTGCAGATGTGCATCAGTGAGGCGTGTTCTGTGTTTGTTCTTGATGAAGTTCATGTCAGAAAAGGCTGATTCACAAAGATAAGATTTTTCCTCATTGTTTGCGGAACCTTCTTAATCTTTTGGACATATTTTCACAGCAATCTGGCCTTAAGCTTAATTATGATAAATGTAAAATGTTAAGGATCGGAAATCTAAAGGGAACGTCCTTTCGAATGGAATGCAAAGTGCCTGTTTTGTGGACAGATGGACTAGTTAACATACTTGGTGTTGTTGTCCCAGAAAATCTGGAAGATCTAGGCTCAGTAAATTATGATAATCGACTAAGAAAGCTGGACAAAATTATGCAATTATGGAAAGGGAAATCCTTAACCTTGTATGGTAAAATGTCTATTGCCAACTCGTTAATTATTCCTCAATTTATTTATTTGTTTTTGTCATTACCAGCTCCATCACAAAACTTTTTTAAGATTTATGAGCGGAGGTTCTTCGATTTTGTCTGGAACGGCAAACCAGAAAAGATTAAAAGAAAGGTTTTGTACAAAGAGTATGAATATGGGGGCCTGAAACTTCTCAACCTTGAAGCTATGTGTCTGTCTTTAAAAGCATCAATTGTTCCAAAGATGTATTTAAACATTGAGTGGCACACAAATGTCCTGTTGGACAAAAAACATGTACAGTATCAAAAGAAATTGTATCCTTTTTTACAAGTGATCCCCTCCCAGAGAGTCTGCTGGAAAACATGGCGGGGTTCATAAAGGAAACAATCCACTCATAGTGGTGTTTTCAATTTTATGTGCCAGAAAAAAGAGACAATATTTTGCAGCAGTTAATATGGATGAACTCTAATATTGTAATAGATGGAAAGCCTTTCTTTTGGAAAAATATGTTTGAAAGAGGAATCATTTTTGTCAATGATACCAATGAGAATGGTAAAATTATGAAGTATGATGAATTTAGAGCTATGTATGGTGATGCTTGCTCAAGCTTTTCATTTTATCAACTAACTGGAGTAATTGGAAAAAGATGGAAACAAATAATTAATTATGGAACTACTAAATTATTAGTTTGTAAACCTCTAATAAGAAATTCTAGTTGGCAAAAAGGAACTAAAATAAATAGAAAAATATATAATTTTTATTTAATAAAGAAATCTTTGAAGGCTGCCTCATACAACACAAATGGAAAATGGCAGGACTTTTTTGACTGCCCGTTGCCATGGGATGCCATATTCAAACTAATCTATAAAACCACTATCTATGTGCAAAATCGTTATTTTCAAATTAAAATTATTTATAACTTCTTACCCACAGGGAAAATGTTAAAATTATGGAATATGACAGAGTCAGATGATTGCCAATTTTGTTGTCAGGAGCCTGAATCCACCCTGCATTTGTTTTGGTATTGTCATATTGTGTCTTTGTTTTGGGTGGAAGTTGAAAAAATGTGTTTAAGGATTGGTTTGTTTATGAAGCTTAATGTGGTTTCTGATAAATAAATAAAAAACATTTTCTTGGATAAAAAATAAAGTAAAACAATATAAAAAAAATTACATAAAAAATAGTAATTAATGAAAATGTTAGTGGACCAGCAGCCTATACAATCATGTGTGCTTCAGGGACTGTGTCCCTTGCAGATGTGTTGTCTATGTTGTGGGAACCAGAATATTGGTAGCAGAAAGAAATAACCCCTTTTGTGTGAGTGGGTGTGGATGAGTGTGCATGGGGGAGGTTGTTTGGGTTGATGCACTGATTGAAAGTGTATCTTTTGTTTTTTCTATGTAGATTTAATTTAAAAAAAAAAAAAAAAAAAAAAAAAAATTTAAATTTTTTTTTTTTTTTTTTTTTTTTAGAACAGGCCCGCGGGCGACTCATCTGGTCCTTACGGGCGACCTGGTGCCCGCGGGCACCGCGTTGGTGACCCCTGCCCTAGACTGTTGAACAACTTAAGCTGTACATCAAGCAAGAATGGGAAATAATTCCACCTGAAAAGCTTCAAAAATTGGTCTCCTCAGTACCCAAACGTTTACTGAGTGTTGTTAAAAGGAAAGCCATGTAACACAGTGGTAAAAATGCCCCTGTGCCAACTTTTTTGCAACGTGTTACTGCCATTAAATTCTAAGTTAATGATTTGCAAAAAAAAATAAGTTTCTCAGTCCGAACATGAAATATCTAGTCTTTGCAGTCTATTCAATTGAATATAAGTTGAAAAGGATTAGCAAATCATTGTATTCTGTTTTTATTTAGGAAATTACACAACGTGCCAACTTCACTGGTTTTGGGTTTTGTACTTTTGTAATTGTTTCCCATACCTCCACACAACAATTATTACATACTGACACCAGAGAACAGTAAAATGTAGAGAGAGTATATTATATATAGATTAAATAACTTTGGTCCCAGTATTGACCCCTGGGATACACCACAATCCAGTGACGTACGACAAGGTTCATAGATGGTGAGGCACTGGCATTATAAAAAAACACTTTTTGTGCTCTAATCAATTTAATACAAGATGTTCGCTATGACGATAAAGGTAATTATTCACTTTACAGATCTTGTTTTCAGAAAGTTCTTAATTACATTTATTTGGTTTTATAACATTGAAAAACATTTGTGGTCTTACTGTCATCTGCAGAAGAAGTACATGCACATTTCTACAAGGAGCTCGGTTACTTTGTTGGTAAAAGTCAGTCCTGCTTTCTTTTAGTTTTAAAAGATTCTCAGCCGCTTGCTGATAATGTTTTGCACTTCCCGTCCACCGCAGCTGTGCCTCCTTGTAGAAAGACGGCACAGACACGCCTCCTCCTTGTCACAGTCCCGCTTACAGTGTAACCCGGAAAGTATTCACAACGCTTTACTTTTTCCACAATTTCTTATGTTGTTATTTAATTACAAATGTAATTGAATTCATTTTTGTCCTCAAAATTCTACACACACTACCCCATAATGACAATGTAACACAAATCATGTCAATCTATGTGACAAAGGTTTTCCTTGCAAATGTATTAAAAATAAAAAAAACTAAGACATCACATATAAATAAGTATTCACAGCCTTTGTCATGAAGCTCAAAAGTGAGATCAGGGGCATCCTTTTTCAACTGATCATCCTTGAGATGTTCCTTCAGCTCAATTGGAGTCACCTGTGCTAAATTCAGTTGATTGGACATGATTTGGAAAGGCACACACACTGTCTAGATCAGGGGTCCCCAAACTACGGCAAACCGGATCCGGCCTGCCAGCATCCAAAATCTGGCCCGCTGGAATTCCCAAGTTAAAACATAAAAAAAAAAAAAAAAATTATATATTTTTTAAATTATTATTATCTTTTTAAAATCTGTCCTTTCTAATCCATTTTCTACCGCTTGTTACTCTCTGTGTCTCCTAGCCGCTCAGGCAAATCATATTGTCTAAAAATGCATCATCGCACTCGGAATATATATTTATACATATATATATATATATATATATATATATATATAT